>NW_014569598.1:835343-854449 GCF_001313835.1 Polistes canadensis
CCCCCCCGTTTCTACTACTGTTGGCTGAATTTTTTCTCAAACTCTAAGAATCGCAAACTCTGATGGAATTTCAGCGGTGATTCGGCACAAACTTCACGTTTCCCGTGTGTGTTCCTCCATCTTTCTCTTACTCGGCTAAACTTACTTTCCTTCTGATCTCTCGTGCGGCATAAGATATCGAGAGATGTGTGCACACAAAAGGGAAGAAGAAGAAAAACAATCTAAACAGAATTTTAAATTGTCGAGGGTGTGTTTGTGCGAGAAGAGAACAATGGGTGTGCCGATTTCTTTTTTTATATATATATTTTTTCAATATGTAGTACGTGACGATAATTCATAAGTTATAAAAAATAGTATTAGGTTTTATAGAACAATTATGAGAGGAAACAATACGTTCAATGTATACGTACAACCTGCAACATATTCCCTTCTGTGAACATTCCGAGAATCATTTCCATCAACATCCCTAAAGTAGCAAGGCACGAAATAAACAATCAGTTATCTATTCCTTTACTTAGAACTTCCCACTTTGATCATCCTTTCTCGAATGAGAATAAAAAAATATATGTGAGATAGCTACACGCGCTTACAACAACACAATAAATGCATGCACACCTAACAACCATCGATGTATTCGATTTTTCCCTCCTTCCTTTTTTTTTTATTTTTTCGATGAGTTTGGGTTCTTGAGGGGGTTCGAGCACCTGTTTGTATTTCAGCCTGCCGACACATAAATCATTCTGGAATGGACTAACGCCTTTTATCACTGCTATAGGCCCACTCTCTCGTTCCTTTTGCCCAACACCACATATTCACTACAGTATTCCCCTTCTGCCTAACTTTCGATGCTAGGTAGATAGATCTTCTCTTCTCTTTCTCTCTCACGCTTATATATTTTCGATTCCATTCGAAAGGGACTCATATACGCCCACGCCAGTAAGATGAATATGAATTTTTCGTTGTGGAGTCTCTGGAAAAGTGTCAAACGAATTCTCGCTAGTCCACCAGAAAAAGAAAAAGAAGAACCTCAACCCCTACCTCAATTCTTTCTTCCGAAATATCATTTATATGCGTGTAACAAATTACCAAATCAACTTATTTTTTTTTTATTACAACCAGTTGAATTTTTCTCTAACGCAATTTCAACTTTATAAATTTTCCCATTTGACACCATCGTGAAAATATGTCTAACAAATGTTAATTCGACATAAATTCTTTTTTCCTTATAGATAATCGATTTGTTTAACACATTTTTAATCGTTATACCAATAATTGACTCCTTACATTTTTAACGACTGTGTAAATATTACCCGGAGTAGAAATAAATAGAAAGACGACACATTGAGGCCATCTACCAAAAATTCGGATGCACGATCGAACTTTGCCATGCCATACGTTATTCCATATATTAACATATTAACATTATTTCCTTTGTACGGTTCGTCGTTGCCACGCGAACGATCCTGCACTGAATTTTCTTCTCCCTTGAATTTCGATCTAAAGAAATTCTTGTTGAAAATTGTCAGAAAATTGAAAACAGCCCGCCCGCCCGCACGCACGCACGCACGCACGAGAAGAGGGTGCTTAATTATCATTTTTTCCTTTTTGTTGTCGAAAAATGAAGAAAAAAAAGAAACAGAAAGAAAAAAAAAAAAGAACTTCGACAGGGAGACAGAGGTAAAGGAAAAAAAAAAATACATCGAAATAAGGGCCAAAACGATACTTAATTATCATGATAAAGCTGGCTCTCCTGTTCGAATACCTGTTCGAATTCGAAAGGTAAGATCGTCGAGCGTGTTTTCTGGTGAATAACGCGATTCCATTGTCACCTAGAAGAATTGGATATTCTTCCGAGGTCGGTTCGGTTTGTCTGTCTGTCTGTCCGTCCGTCCGTCCGTCGGTTGAACGGTCGATCGGGATATTCGAAAACGTTACACACGAGTTTACCTGCTGTCCAAACAAACATTACTTTTTTTCAAGAAAAAAACATCCTTAAACCGAACCGATGTTCTTCGTAATCGCGAATGGCGTAAATATATATGCCGAGTATATACATATATATATATATATGGAAGTACATATGTACGTTTTTATTGCGACATTCGAAAACACTTGTTATGTGATTAATTATATTGAATATTTTCTTTTCTCTTTAATCAAATATGACAAATCAAGGAAAGAAAAATGTTTCGTTATTTATTATTACTATTTTAACGAGTAATAGAAATGATATATATATATTATGTGATGAAAATTTTCATTATAATTGGAGAACTCATTTTTACAAGAAAAAATTATGACTTTTCGTGGAAAGATTTATATGGTATTATTAATCTATTATAAGAAAAAAAGACAAAAAACATATAGCGGAATAACGATTGCTCTTATAGAATAAAAGTCTTGATTTATCGAAGATCTATTATTAATTTCTTTGTGGAAAAATAACGACATATTATATATAAATACTGTAACATTATTATAACAAATAAGATGTAGAAAATACTTGACGTTATTTTATCTTGACGTTAACGCATCGGTAAGAAAATGACGTCAATCAAACAGACAGACAGACAGAGAGAGAGAGAGAGAATCTAAAGATACTATAGCATGATGCTTGCCTGTATAGTCCCATGTAGTTCTGTAATTTTCGGATTTCCACGTTCCAGCATCCATCCGAGATAAGATATATATATATATATATATAAAAGGAGAGAGGAGGAAGACTTTCTCTCTCCTAGTCTAGTCAAGCTCTCATCCTCAGCTTCCTGCTCTGTGATCTCCGAGCGTCTGAGTTTCATCCCTCTTGAAGTTAGCTAACAGCAGGATCCTGCACAATGTAGCCGTGATTGCAAATCCGCTCGTTATCATCAAAACTGTGCTCGACCTAACGAAAGCGCGTCTCTCCCTTCGCCCTATCTCTCTCTCTCTCTCTCCCTCCCTTCCTCTTTACTCTCACTTATATACTTGAAAACCCTTGCGAAATAGGTAGAGAGGGTGGGAAGGTGGTAGGGATGGAGGAAGTATCCATCTTTCTCCTTTCCTTTGATGGAATAAAAAGTACCGACTTCCTTCGTAACATCCTTGACGGATTTTCAAGAGAAAATAATTTTAGGAAATGTTCATACATTTCATTTCTATTATATTACGTGTATTTCTTCTTTTTTTTTTCTTTTTAAATATCTCTTTTTTATTCATTGTCACACACGATTGCGTATAAATGTATTATATCAAAGACATTTAATAATAAATGTTGAACGATGACAAGCGATGCGAAGACTATAATGGTAAGTTTTGATAGCGCATGCCTACGTGATCCCAACTCACCTGTAATATCAGACCTCGAATCCGTCATCTGGAAAGAATGTTATCTTACATTGACTATTTTTCTAGCTATCTCATGCTTACTCATTTCACGTTTGTATGAAATTATTTGATCATATTTCTAAAGAGAAATGTTCTTACGTAATGGATTGTTATTAACGGAACCGATTTTTCTTTTTCTTCTGCTTTTTCTTTTTCTCGTTTTAGTTTTCTATCGAAAAAAAAAAAATCGGAAACAATGTAAGGAGGACAGGATCATCCGTGGATCTGTCGGTGGGCGTAGCTCCTCCTAAGATTTCTTTTTTTCCCCTTTTTTTTTTTTCTCTCGTCTGCGTGCCTTTCGGAAAGCAGCGACGCGTCGTTGATTCGAAAGGAATAATCGGATTAAAGGTCCATGCGGGGTTCGGTTCATTGTGCGATAGGTTGACTCGTGAGAGGGATGAAAGACTCGCACGGTTATATGAACCACGATTCAAAAATACAAAGACAAAGACAAAGAGAAATGGCAAAAAGTGTTAAGAGTAGTGTGACACACAGACGAAGATAGAAAAAGAAAGAAAGAAAGAAAGGAAAAGGATAATCGACATGAAGATTTAATGAAAGAAAATGGAAAGAGGAAGTTTTCGATCGTTCAGGCAAATAATTCGATCCTCGAACACGAATTCAATTGGTACTGAGACACGTGTTCTGACCCTATTGCATAAAAAGAGCCCCTCTCTATCGGGTCGTGCACCTTGGCCCCAGTTCGAAACTCGCTACACCCAAATCACACGCGATTATTTCAAGCGTAATCTTTATTGAAATTATGTTAACAAAATAATTGTCATTTTTTGGAGGAGGGGGGTGCGGTTATCCAAGATAACGGGCAATGGGAAGATCTTATCCTTTGGTTCGAGTCGGCGGCGGCTTCGCTTAATTATCTCGGCGCGGTTTATCAACGAAAATGAAACGATCACGCTGAATCATCATCGATGGGATTAATTTGACTCGGCGCACATCGATGGAAATCATTTGTTCCCATGGAGAATCGTGCGAAACTATACTTAGATCTTATCTAGATGGTGTTCATGGTGTTTATCCTTTGTATCCGATACCTTCCTGCACATGTAATTGCACCTGTTCAAACGACGTATTCATATATTTCTATGGAAAATTTATAACAGACATAATTATTGTGTATTAACACTATCCGAGAATTACGTATGTCGAATATAATATGATATAATAAATGACGTAATGTTCGTTGGAAAGTCCGATCGAAATTTGAAAGTTGTTGGCTCGATGAAGACATTTAGGAAGGATTCGCGGAGAGAATATTTTTACGTGTGCGTCGGCGAAGGTAAATAAATAACGAGCCTTGCTATCTGCATCGAACGGAACAACTCTCTCTCTCTCTCTTTCTCTCTCTCTCTTTGACTCTTGTGTGCGAGCTAACCGAATTGGTATTTAAAAATATGCGTGCCGACAGATGCGGTTTCCATGTCGCGCTCTCTCACTGACTCCCATAAATATGATAAGACTCTATAGAGAGATATACGAGTCTATAAGACCGCCTTTTCGTACTTGCACTCGCACTCTTCTTTCGGGTTAATGTAAGAGAAGATGGGACCTTTGAGCTGCCACGAGATTATAACTTGAACTTCATTAATTAGTCTGTTTAATCAGGGCCTCGATGAAACTTCCAAACTTTTATAAATAAAACTTATTTTCTAAAATGTCAAAACACTTTTCACAAATCGAAACTTGGAAAAGTATCAACTCGTGGAAAGTTAAAATGGCCGTTGTGCGTGTACGTATATACACCCACGTAGTCGTCGTCGTCGTCGCTGGTGGTGTTCCTGTTGATCGATAAAAGCGTCGCGACGCTGGGCGTGTCCGTTTCGTGCCAACTCCGCAACGCCCTGTGCGAATCACCACGCGAAAAACTAGGGACAAACTCTATCGGAGATCAAGATGATAATGATGGAAATAAAAATGAATAAATAGGAAGACAAATTTCAATGGAAACTATGCAAACCCTTTCACCTCTATTTGCGATAATAATAATAATTAAAAAAAAAACAAAGTGTAAAATAATCCGTAAACGTATACCTATCAACCCCGTCGAATCACATTCCTAAGAAACAAAAATGTATCCTCCCTCTATGAAAATGAATCCTTTTCTCTTAATATTCTTTTTCTTCGAACGGAACTCAGTCATCTTTATTTCTCTAAAGGATGTAGACGTCGAGACGACAGGATCCGAGGATGAAGAGCTTAAACGGATTAGGAGGGTCCTGCCGGATGACTAAGTTTTAGCTGGGCCAGCGCCGGCGCCAAATTCAATTTGATCTTAACGTTAACTCGATCCCGCGTACGGTTACACGCTGAATTAACCGTCCTTGACAACGGCGAGCTAGCTGAGGAGGGTTGCTTCGAGAGACAAAAATATTCCTCCGAGATAACCAACAAGTAGCATGCATACGTATCGATATTCATTGGTTGTTAAACATGCTCGCGAACCGATACAAAATTTAATACAATCAAATATTTCATTTTCTATCCAGCCCCTATGCAAACTTGTATCTATTATCACAAACGAATAGATTAATTACCATAAGACAACAACTAAATAGGGAAAAGTGGAGAAAGATTCATTTGAAGTTAAATTTTAGCGATAACGATAACCCGATAAAATGGAAAACTGGTTTATGCTCAAAGACTAGAATATACCTGCCTGTGTAAATACGTATGCGTATACGTGCATGTAAAGACACAAAGGAAAGAGGAGAATAGTAATCGCGAGGAATCCGATTAAACGCATAGAAGAGAGACAGATCTTGCTGACGTTGCGAAATATACTTGCAATTCTGAATTCTTTCGTATTCAATGAAATTTTGAATAAATCGAATTTACGAGACTGTTCAGCAGGTTTCCCCTATGAGAAAAGTCTACAAATACTTTAAACTAAACTGAACATATTGGATAATTATTAATTTAGTAAAAGAGAACAAATAGTAATGTGTTAAGAGAAACAATAAGGGAAAAGATACATGTTAAATAATTTCATGATTTCATATATATAATCAGGGAATAATTGAAGAATTTGAATAAAAGAAAAAAAAAAAGAAAAAAAAGAAAAAAGAGTAGAGAAATAAAGCGACTGTAGAGAAAGACGGTGGAGATAGTAGGAATCGTAAAATTGGGGAGAAGAGGATGAATTTGGTCCGTTCGGATCCGGTTTATCGAGCTGGAACAACAAGCGGCAATCAGGCATAACTCGATCATTTTATTCTTCTACCTCTGCGATCCACCCTCCCGTGATGCCCCTTCTCCTGGTTGCGCTTACCCTTCGTCTTCTCCATCCTCTCCATCGCGATACTTATACGGCATACAGAGACACGTACCTACAGTCTTTTCTCCCTTTTCGGATTTCTTTCTCACGACTTAGAAAAATCGACAATTTCAAATACTTTATTCTTGCCAGAAAAAGAAATATTAACTCACATATCATTCAAAATGTAACTTACATTCGTAAGATGTTCACCATACTTGCTTGATCGTCTTACCAATAACTAAGTCTCATTTTTCATTCTTATCAGCAATCTCTGAGGCAAGATAAGTACGATGAATTTACCAGCTTATTTTTTGCGTACGGAAGGATTTTCTCTTTACGTAGCATTACTCTTTTTTTTTATGAAAGAAATATACTACGCATAAGAGGGGATAAAAATATGATTGTAATAAAATTCTACCTGTTATTAAGCACATTGCCAAGACCCAAAGAAAACTCTGAGCATTCCATACAATGACCGGATTTTCTACATTGACCGTAACATACCTACATACATATATCGCGCAACATTCCGACTGAATATGCACCCTCCGGACGACGATTGGTCAATTTGACAGAGCAACGTAAAACAGGAAGAGGGTTAGATCGGGATTCGAGGGAGGGGGAGCAGATAGAGATATTTCGAATGATAACAATTTTCGTTTGATGCAAAGAACTTATGAATACATTGAAAAGGCCATCGATATACGATTCTTCTATTTTTAGGCGAATAAAAATGACGTAAGAGGGATGGAAAATGTTTGAAATGCAAGTTAGAGGATACCATATGGGCAAAATTCCAAAAGGGGCGGTCTATTTTCCTCGAAAACGTTTCCTACGAAAAATCTATAATCTTCCATTATCGCAATAACGAGGGAGTATATGTAATTATGATTGCAATTCGGAATAATGATTGACTTTTATTTTCCATTCCTAATGGTTCCTATTTTTTTTTTCTAAATAAAAATAGACATTTATCGTAAATTCTTCGATTAATAATTAACGATAAATCTTTTGATTGAAAATTCAACGAGTAACGTTCGAAATGTTGCTTCGTTTGTTTAAACAATTTTCAAAGTCGTAGAATCGCGAACAGAAGATATTTGGTATTCGTCGTGCGTCCGTATTTTTCCCTCTCTTTCTCTCTTACGTATCCAGCAATATTATTCGGTCCACTTGTTAGCACCCCTCGGATAAAGGGGCCCCGTGTTACCCCGTATCCACCCCCATTCCTAATCCTGTTATCGTCTACAATGCTTCCATGTACCTACCTACCTAACAACCCTAACCTAACCAACCTAGTACTCCCTTTTTTCTTCACACTGTGTGACAACAAACAATACCTTTAAAAGCACTCTATCCAAAAGAAATAAGAAGAATCTCGACTCGCGTGAGACATAGTTATTCTATTGATCAGTGAAGACAACAAAAAATCATTTGACGATAACGTTATCGGATGTTCAAATTAAAATTCTTATTATTCGAACAGAATATTTCAATTATTAACGAGCATAATATTCCTATATTAGTTATCAAACCAGCCGCGAAAAAAGATCAGTAAAAAATGTGCAAATTGAAATTTAACCGAAAGAGTTAATAACGAGGTCTAGAACGATCGGTAAATACAAAGAGATAGGAGATAGAGTGAGATCAAAGGCGGACAGAGCTTGATCGTCGGCATTGCGAAATGCTGTCGATTCGAAATTGCATGCAAATCACAAGGAGGAAAGAAAGGAGTTTATTTCTTCCTTTATTTCCATGAGATCCCTTCGTTTCCGATCGTTTCCTTCCTTCCTTCCTTCCTTCCTGCCAAACCAACCTCGCAACCGCAAATTAGCCGCACGTACAACGGCTAAAAGAAATTTAAAAGAGGAACTCCTATCTTCGTCCATTGGCCCGATCCCCAGTCAGAGGCTTGCTTTTTTTCCTTTTTACATTTTTTTTTTCTTTCAACGTCAATGAAGTATCTTCCTTCCCCACTCACCTCTATCTCCTATCTCTATCTATATCTTTTCTTCTCTTTACCAAGTAATGTACGGTAAATTCATGATCGAGCCCCAAGTCGAGTCGACATTTTTCCGAGCATAATTATTGTCCTTACGATGATTTGCATGAATTTACATGCCAGCTATCGTCTTTCTTCTACCCCGTCGTGTACGATTCCATACTCAGCATCACAAAAGATCGTTTAATTGTCCGTCTCTCCTGGCTACGATTACTCGAAATTATTAACGTCATCCTCTCTCTTTCCTCGTGTATAATATATATGCATATATATATATATATAATATAATATGTAGAAAAAATACGTAGTTAGATTGTAATGCGTCTATCTTACATACAGCAAACCCCTATAAAAATCGGATAAAAAATCATTCGTCCTACCAGCAAGTCCTGGTGGAAGGATTAGAAGAGAAAACAAGACTCGGTAGCTACCCTTCGTCGTGAACGCGTACGCAAGAACACAGGAGGGTGGTTATGCGTTCTGTCAATCGTCACCCACCCTCCTTTCAACGGAAGACTCTATTATTACAGTTGTAACTGTTCAACCTTAATTCTCCCCTTCGACTGGAGGATGATCGTCGGTGTAGCGGTAGTCCTTCCCTTTCCCTTTCCTTTTCCCTATTGGCATTGGTGTAATCCCGTAAAAATGTAAATATCTTTCTACTACGGATCGTATATCCGCCGTTCTTTGTAAGGTCGGGAACATGCTCGTTACAAAGCTAGCAATGGGCGCAAATATTCGCAGATGCTAGCTGGTGCTATCGTGCCAGGAAAATTCGGCTTTGCATCACCCATCCAGTATCTCTCAGCGAGAAACGGCTAACGGGATTTATTTCTATCTAGTATATGTACTTATGTATGTATGTGTGTATGTATATAGACGACTGACTGGCGTTTCGATGCCCACCCAACCCTTTGTCTCTCTTTCTCTCTCTCTTTCTCTCTTTAACTGGTCCTCGTTCTGCTACGTGTACTAGCACGTACCCCACCTATGTAGTACGCTACAACAGCGGTGGCCAACGGACTCGGGATAACTAACGGACCGGCCCGGTAGTTCATTAGAGATCGCTAAACTTTAGGGCGTAGACCAAAGGGACTGAGGATTTCGTTACGTCTCCAGACACACGCATGTATTCATCTCTGTGTGTTCCACTTGATATGCTTTCTTTCGTTGCATTTATCTCGATCGAATAATATTATACTTAGGACATTTTTTAATTAGTTCATATCTTTTCTTTTTTCTGTTTTTTGTTGTTTTCTAAATAACCGCATATTGGCAAATAAAAATGCACACTATATACGTATTTCCAAGTTAATAACTACAATTATTGCCATTAGAGAGAAAATTTTGTTAACGAGTTATTTGAAGATACCACAGCGCAGCCATATTGGTCTCGCATAAAATCCTCGATCTCTGATTAGCCGAAAGTCCAAGCCAAAGGGGGATAAGAAAAAAGAAAAGTGTAAATTAAAAAAAGTAAAAAGGAAAGGGATCAGCCTTTTTAATGACAGAGGCGTGTTTACGGTAGGCAATGTCGCCTAGTTTTTGCAACCATGACGCAATCCTGACGGAGTAGAAGGACCCAGCGGCATCCTTAATGAAAGTTTCATTGCCAAGATGGAGGTAGGAAAATAAGAAAAAGATATGGTGCAGCGAGTTGGTTGGGCATTGGGCGGTTGAAAATTTCGCAAAATGATTCGCAGATATTTACGCGATCCCCTAAAGTTACGACCGTTAACAGCCATCCAGTACTCCAAACTGAGATTATAAATCAAGTAATCAACCGCCATAAATGTCCGCCCACGCGATCGCGTCTCGACTTTTTTCCGCTAATCGTTGCGAACAACTTTTAAACGGGCACTTTCATTTTTTATTATGCCTCTATTTTCGGGTTGCGAAAGGTACCAGAACAGGGCTCCTCTTCTCTACGCTTGTCCGCGATTTTAGAAGGGCTGTTGGGGAAAGTAGGAGGAAGGGAAGGAAAGGAAAAAGGGAACGGAGACCTCGATTGTTGCCCCAACAAAAACCGCAAAGGGTGCATCGCGATAAAAGGAATCAGGGCCTGGCGGCCATTGTTGCCGATGGTTAAACTCTCGCATATATAATCGAGGACTTTGAACGCACAATGCGTCATAAATCAGCGATCATTGCGAGAGCGAGAAAGCGAATGTTTCTTCTTGCGACTCGTCGTCTTCTTGCGACTCGTGTCTTCTTCTTCTTCTTCTAAAAAATAAACTGATGCACAACTTGGATACAGGATTTCGCTAACCCTCGATCGTTCTTATCGCGCTAATGCCACTATCGTTAATGAAGATTGTTCTTGCCATTTTGGAAAACTTTTTGGAAAATTAATAGGGAACGAACTTTGTATTCGTCACAGTCTTGTTAAACTTGTAAATACGTACGTGAGAGAACAGTACGAAGAGCGATAGGTATGCTGATTTGTATTCAACATCGGTGCTTACGCTCGTCACCGTATTCGCGAGATGAGACGAAAACGAAATGAAATCCTGCTTTGCGATTTATTCCACTCGCGAATTCCACCGGGAGTTTATTAATTCAATAACGATCGACGTATACTCTTGTCGCCGTCACTGCGACTAATGCAAAACACGTATTTTGTTCCCTGCATACGACCACTAGATATACACACTTCGATGACGGACTTCAATAATCATATTAACTTGGACTGATTTTCTTCTTTCTTTTTGGAATACGGTTTAACGTCCATTGAACGTTGATTTTTTTCATTTTTTCTTTGAAATTTACCAATTCTATCAGGGATTATGAAAGTTGAACGAATTCTAAATAATGTCACTGATCATAAAAATGGGATAAGTTAAAAATGGTTCTTCAGAAATATTAGAATGACTTACGTAAATGTAAAAAAAGAACATTTGTTAATAATACCAGCTTAATAACTAGTAATTCATTAATATAAGCTTTGTGGTTTTTATGGATACGGAAAGATACGAAAATGCAAATATAACATTGTTTATTTTATAAACGTAGAACGAATGGCCGCAGATCATTAGAAAAATAAGACGTACAAAATATGATATTCCGATGAAACGCATTACGTACTTATTGCACGCGTACGTGACAATATCCTATTGTAGTCTAATCGTTAGAAAAATGTTACAAGATCAGACCATTGATAACGTATCGATATACAGTTATACGTTTCTTTTCTTTTAGATTATTTTAAAACAACGTTGCTGTATCGTTATTCTTATCTCGTTAGATGATTTCCATGGACAGAGACGTAACGATTAATCGCTAAATGCCCTAAACGTAAATATTTGACTTTTGATAATCATTATAAACTCTTTCTTATTAAGTAGAATGAGTTACGTTATATACATACATAAATTGTATATATATTATGTATCTCATTTGACGAGTCTCCCGATTCGATCTCTTCAAACGATCATAATTATTGCATTGCTGCCAATATATATATAAATATATACATATATATATAATTGACATATAACAATATAATTAACAATACTATATTGCATAGGAAGAAAAAATGTAATTGAAAAAAACGTACGTCTCGTTGCTTTACCAGAAACTAGTCACGTATTCACGAGGGCATTAAGATGATCATTCGTTAAGGAGTATTTAAGGTCTTGCCTGCCAGTGCAGCTGCTTTGGAAAGCACAATTTGAATATCCATCGATGGAAAATTCTACAAAAATTAAATAATAAAGAGCTACATTTGTTATTTCTTCAATTTTATACTATACCATCAATACTTTTTATTTTATAAAAATATATATTCAATTTTATTCATATATCTTACTTGCAAGAGCTTTACATTCGTTGCAAAATCACCAGTCAAAAGTTGGTCCCGCAATAATCTGTAATATATAATTTTATAAATAAGAATAAATATTCATAAATATTTATATGATAAAAACTTTAAATATATTTTTGTATACTTACAGAATCATGGCACAACAAATGTGTATCAAAAAACTGAATCTACTCTCGTCAGCAAACAAGGAATCCCAAATTCTCATTACATCGGGTAATGGAAATTCTTGCGAAAGAAGTAAGGTGAGCCATCTGAAAATAGTAAATTAACAAAAGCTATCATTATACAAATTTAACGGTACTCAAAATTATTTTACTTCAAACAAAATACCTAAAGCTGTAATACTGAGGACATAACTCTTGTTGATGCAATCGTACCCAAATATCAGGATCATTGTCCTTAACTTGCAAAGTCAATTTATTCATCATCGAATTGATACCAAATTCTGCTTCGTCTAAAGATTTAATGAAAAAATCACGTATTTCTCCCATTAAATTGGTGAAACAGAAAAATGTATCAGCCTCGGCATGTTCTGTAAAATAAAATTTATATATATATAAGCCATTTAATAAAATTAATCTATGTTTAATACATGTTGCAAACATACCACGCCATTTTTGATCTGGATCACAAGCAAATGTATGATAAATAGGACCAACAATCTCGTTCATACCCTGTACATATCCTTGACCAGGATTTAATTTCGCATATAGGAACAATATTCTCTCCAAGACTTCCCAATGAGCCTCACCACCTTCGGCTAATGGTGCATAGTCTTCTGCAGCTTTCCTAACTGATACTGCTATCTAAAAATAACATTCCATGTAATATATGTCATATAATTTATAAAATAATATATGAAACATTACTTCTACAATACCTGCTGCTTTTCCAAAGTAGCACAGATATATAATAACTATTAAATTTTCATTGCATAATAAAATAAAATATTACAGCTGTTCTTTTTTACATACCTTAGTTACTCCAAGACCTTTTCTTTCAACATTGGCACTTCTAAGAACGGTATGCTGTACTCTATGATGTAAGCGCTTTTGTCCGCTGTTGTTAACTATATCTTGACAAGGATAATCCGTACCTTGTTGGAAGAACGATATGTCTGGACATAATCTCCTATAAATAAATATCAATTAAAAATAAAAATATACAAAATAAAAAACAAATACTTCAAGTCTATGACTCACCTAACATCTTTATCTATTTGCAACAAGACTTCGTTATCTTTAAAATATGTTTGCCACTTGCTATCCGGATTCAAATTTAAAGGATGATCATGTAATGTTACATCGACTCTTTCCCCATCAACATTAGTCTCCCCAGGAGTAACAATAAGATCCTCTGTTATTAATATCAAATATAAATCAATGCTCCATTACAATGCTTAAACATTCTTATTATAAATTATGATTACTCACCGATGAATGTTTTATAGAGTTCCCTCTTGCACGTTAATGTTTCTGACCAACTAACTCTGTTCGGTGGTAAATAATTAAGCAACAGTTTCCAACATAATGGTCTCAAACCACCCTCATCCGGTATTCCTACAAATATAATCAAATATTAATAAAATAAACAAAGATACAAAACAAAAGATGGTAAGAAAGAAAAATTTGTAACATTGAAATTTGATAAATAAATAAATGTAACGAATAACAAACCATGAAAACATATTCGCTGTAAACTCGTTAAATCAATTTCGTCGGCATTGAGAACATCATCGAAATCATTTAACCTAAAATACGAAAATCATTCCAATACGTTAATATGGTTAAGAAAATTGTGTTTAAACAGTATCGGATATAACGTAAACAATTTATATAGAATAAGAAAAGAAAAGTAACTTACTTCTTTCGAAGAATGCTCATTTTGTATACGTGTACTATTTTTGTACATGCGGTTTTAATAAAAAAGAATCTGTCGTAAACGTGTTATCAATACTCGATAGACGTGTGGGCGTATTGTCGTAATATTTCTCACATTATTGCCAACAAATAACCAAATTAATGACAGCCACGTACTTAACTGCCATTGTTTTGTACCGGATTGAACGAGCTCCTTTATCTTCCATAGTGCTTCGACATAGTTTCCAATTCAGAATACATATGTTTTAACACTATCTGCCATCCTTTTCTTACCTTATGGACGAGCTGTGTATTAGATAAAGACAACGATACATATGTATATCATACTCTTTCAACGTGCTAATAATCAATCTGTTATGTTTATATTACATATGTATCACTTGTTGCAACTACTTATATTGGTTTATGTATCATTTGTATTTTAATATATGAATAATTATTATATTAGGAACAATTTTATATAGATATAATGTTTTTATATTTAAAAAGTATGACTTTTTATTAAATAATATTAATTATTATTTATATATATATGGATGTGTTAGCGGAGATGCAATTCTTAAATCTCTCTTCGATCTTCTCAAAATAATATAATTCTGCTATAAAGAACAAACACACACACACACAAGATATTTAAATTGTTTTATATTTTATAATTAAAAGAAAAACAATAACTATTTTTAAATCCACATAATATTAAAAATTAATAAAAAATTGCTTACAATCAAAAAGTACTTTTTGAAAAGCACACTATTATTTAAACTTCTAATATTTGAACTCAAAATTAAATTTATAAAAACAATTTTAATTTATAAAAACAATAACTTATAATTAAAAAAATTAATTAGCACAACAATAATTACACGTTTTGTTATACTTGGATCGAAGAATAATTAATATATTATAAAGTTAATTAATTTTTATTATATAGCGCGCAAATATAAAACTGTGGAGGTACTAACGTCACTCAGGTAATAAAAAGAAAACTTTGAAACGATTTCGTATTGGTTCTTCGGTCAAGTCCGCCATTAATCGAATGTTCCGCGGGAATTTCAAAGCTGAAATTCATCAAAACAATATTTTTTATAATAATTATACATAATAATTACATATTTCATCATAGTTATATCAAAAAAGAGAAATTATAATTGTACTATAATAAATAACATTACGTAGATCCTAACACCATTCTGATGATAAAAATGATATTTGAAAACTATTTTATATATATTCTATGGCCAATCAGTCTACCAATAGTCGAATATTTTGCAGAAATGTCAACCTAAAATTTATAAAAACCAAATTTCTCCAAAAATATTAATTTATACAAAAAATGAATGAACGCCACATTTTTTAATAAATAATAATTACTTGTTTTACATATTTACATTAACATAAAAAAAAAAACATTTAACAACATAATAAATATTTAATAAGAATAAAAATAGACCCTAATGTGCCACCGAAGAAATCGTATGCAACATATTTCTAGTAAATTTTTATGAAAATAACAAAACCTAATATTATTTAAACAAATATAAACATAATAATAACAGGATAAACATCATATTTATATATACAATATAATGAGCAGGATACAAAAAAATGATTAAAAAGATCGATAAAAAAAAACAAAAAGAACTTTAATCGTGAACAACTTCAATTCGGTTCTCGGAATGAAAAGAAACGCGGGTAACGTTCGACGAAAGAGGACGCGTGCTAACCAACCATTGTCCTTCGTTCTTGTTTTTGATCTTACTCTATGCGGAAAGTATAATAAAAATAACTTACGTGGTATTCTTCTTTTAAATTTCCCTAAATACGAAATTATGCATATTTTAGATGAAAAAAAAGTGTAACGAATTAAATCTAATGTACTTTCGATGCTAACATAATTATCAAAGCAAACAACAGATCGAATAAACGTTTTATTCTTTCATATTTATATATTGTGTCTTAGAAAGAGTAAGAGGGAGATATGATCTGATTGGTCAAAAGTGAATTGTACTTTTATCAATTGCTACGCGTGTCGTGTGTGACAATGTATTAGTATTGTGTATATAAGAGAGAGAGAGAAGAAAGATCGAACTTTAGCACATATGAGTGAAAAGTATATACTTAACGTTAAACGAAGGAACGAACGAACGAATGAGCGGAAAGATAAGGAACGCTACAAATTAGAGTGAGATAAACTAAGAAATAAGAAAAGGAATAGTGTACTTGAAAGAGTTAGAGAAAGAAAGAGACGGAGATACAATATCGTCGAGCGGTGGTGCTGGTAAATAGGATCGAGTGCGCGATTCCATGACTTTGAGGTTGAAATCGGTGGAAAAGCAGTGCGGATGGCATTCGTGCCATAATCATAATGGATTTTAAATAATTCCGTGGTCCGTGCGTGCGATAAAGGAAGAGAAGGAACAAGAACAAGAAGGTACAGAGGATAAAAGAAGAGAGAGAGAGAAAGTGTTGGTCTGCGAATTTTTCTTCCAGAGAATCTGCTGTTTTTTTTTCTTTTCTTTTTTTCTTTCTTTTCATATCGTGCACAGGTAAATCTTTCCCTCCCTTATGTACAAAGAGGTAACTACGAACGAATCGATGCTTTAACGAACGGCCAAAATGGAAGAGCAAAGCGTTCACAGCAGTATCAGTGATATAAATAGTGAGGAAGCCGTTAGAAGTGAGTGTAAGTTACAACGATTTGCAATCATTTCTTTTTTTTTTTTTTTCTTCACTAATTTTATATTAGTACAAAATTGTATTTGTAATTTGTATCGTTTCAATTAATGATTATAGTATAAGCATCTTCATTTTGCTAATATGCTGCAAGCACCTGTAAGAACTAACCCTACCTTAACTCACTTGCTCGTTCTTTTCTATCTCTATTTTTCTTACAATATGTGTGTACATGTTTCTCTCTCTCGCTCTCGCTCTTGCGCGCGCTCTCTCTCTTTCTCTCTTTCTTTCTTGCGCTTTATATTTGTCATCTTCTTTCTTCCACGAAAGATAGCAGCTTAGATAATTTGTCTTCAATACCTGTACATTGGTTGATGATGATGACGACTTATGTTTAGAGGATTAGCTAAAGACCGATATTTCACGATTTCGTTTCTCCCTACCTCGGCCTTGACTTATTCTCCAAAATTACGTCAGACACGAACGATTTTCTTACTGATGAATATATCCTTATATGCTTCTCTCTCTCTCCTATCGAATATATTGGTGTATGTATTTACTCCCCACATCTCCCCTCAAATCAACAATATTCTTTCTTATCTTACCTCCTATCTTTATAAATTCTTACTGATTATTATTTACACGTTTTTAATTTAACATTATGAGGATAAGAAACGAACAAGAAAAATCTGATTTATTATTATTATTATTATTATTATTATTATTATTATTATTATTATTGTTATTACTTTTTTTTTACATTAAGTTGAATTATCAGAACAATATATATTTAAATTTATTTATTTTTATATTGTATATCTTCTTATTTTTATATTAATTTGAATTGTAGAAAAATTAATCAAATTTGTCTGATAATTAGTATTTCGATTAACAATAATAATTATTATTATTATACACTTTCTTTATATTATTGTTTGTGTAATATTAATATCAACGTATACAAATTTGTCTTTGTATATTTAAAATTTTTATAAGGGTCACCATAGATCAATATCATTTTGTTACCCAATGTCCTTTGTACTTGCTTCTAATGCGCTTATTGGTAAATTTATCAATGCTATAAAATCTCTGAATGTGAATCATAGTTATTTAATATTATGACCCATTGTGAGAAGATTTTAGATAAGAGATTATAGATTTGCCATAATAGACAAATATATAATAAAAATCCTTTTACGAATTTATAGATAATGATATAATTCGTTTAAGTTATGGTTACAGACCTAACTTATGGTAGATGTAATGGTACAAAACAAATATCACAGTCTTAAATTACTTACACATTTCCTTTATTCTTCTATTTCCAATAATTAAATGCAGATTAGAATCATGCTCTTTCTTGAAAAGATCCAAATTTGTTTTCCATGATTGTGTTACATAGTTAACGCTGTATAATATATTCACTAAATTTTATGAATCATTTTTTAGAAATTGAGTCATATGTTGAAATACCAGCTCTTTCTTGAACTTTTAAATTTCAAAACTCTTACCTATACTTATATTTTAATGGATATTTTTATTTTTATTTGTTTCACAAATTGAGAGATAAAAATATATCAATATTTATTTCTTTTTTTTTCTTTATAGCTCTAGTGATACCACGTAAGAAAAGAATATGCCTGGTTGGTACTGCTGGTGATGATCCTGCTCTGGGTGCAGCTGCGCAGCAATTTAGTGTTCCAGTATTGAAATCGGAAACAGGACTGGAATATATAGAAGATACTGCATATTGCACCTATTTTATACTCAAAGAATTTGAGGGACCTGAATATGATGTTCTACATAAAAGTGCTCATAGGTATAAATATTTATCATATGTCCAAAGTTTCTTATATGAGCCATTTACAGAGCAAAATGATTAACTGCATTTTTAGAAAAAAAAATGAAAAATGTTATTATCACATACACTTGATCGATATTCCACGCTTGTCTTGATTATCCATTGAACTTTGATTTATTCACGTTATTTATCCCTCAATCACCCTAGTTAATTATAGTCCTATTATATGTTTAAAATAAGAAATTATATTAATGAAAAATATATATATATATATATATATATATATATAT
>NW_014569598.1:854454-866206 GCF_001313835.1 Polistes canadensis
AATTATATATACATATATATATAAATATATATATATACATATATATATAGGATATTGGGACCAACAGCACTTTTGCAGTTGGCAGAAAAGAAGGACTCATTACCTAGTATTAAAAGACCAATGTACACACAAGCCATGGTTGGTGCAGTTGTTGTCTTCACAGGATTTAGAAAAAAGGATGAGTTGGTGAGTTTTCTACTTATATTTATATCGCATAAACAATAATATTAATAATAATATTTATATTCTTATCTATAGACGAGATTAATCAATATGATACATAACATGGGTGGTAGTATTAGAAAAGAAATGGGTACAAAAGTGACGCATCTTATTGCTAATTGTTGTGGCGGTGAAAAGTATAGATATGCTGTTGTATTCAGAGTACCCATTATGTCGATGAATTGGGTGACTACTCTCTGGAGTACTAGAGACGACGTTTCCAGTTATGGAAGTAATGAAGAATTGGTAAATTTTACTTCACATTCAATTAATTATAAATTCATAAAATGTTTCCTTTATACAACATAGAATAATTTTTGTTATTGCCATGTTTGTATATGTGTAGATAACAGCTCATAAGCTAAAACCATTTTTTGGTGCAAGAGTGTGTTTCTTCGGTTTTCCTGAAGAAGAAAAGAAGCACATGTGTGAAGTGCTACAACAACAAGGTGGTGAACCAACAGAAATTGACGACCCTAATTGTACGCATGTGGTAAGTTTTTAAAATAAATTATATCAATATTTTATAAGCTTTTAATGTATCTAGAATAAGTTAAACAAAAGCTTTTCTAAATAATATTGCAATAACATAAGTCAATCATTTAAAATCATGAAAAACATAGCAATCAGGTTTAAGTTGCAATGAAGTTAACTATTCAAGTAATGATTGAGTTAAGTCGAGAAAGAGTATGCTTAAAGTGACTAATTAATTGCTGAATAGTCTACTACACTACGATCTACACCTGCTTGCTATATTTTTATTCTTACTGTATTACAAAATGCACTATATGCTATAGGTAACAGATTTAGGCAGTCAGCAAAACAAGAAATCCAGCACTGAAAATAACGGATTACTTTATAAAAGAAATTCATTTAACATCACTCCTTCATATGCATCAGAATCTAGTCCATTTTCCTTTATTTTTTATAATCCATATATTAATGCTATCCCTAACATTGTTCCAATTGACTCTGCATCATATTGCATACTAAATGCTAAGAATATTATTCGATCTAAAAGTAAACATAATAATGGATGGGTATCTTCGTCAAGTTTTTTACCTACGTATAAATATTTTAATACGAAAGAAAATAATATTTCAGACAATATTAGTCAAGATTCAGATATTTATATGGATGATAATTTTTCTGATACTCAAACCTTGTCTTCTCAATCTGACACTATCTCTTCCGAGTCTTTTTCATCAATGCAAACCGATTCGGGTATTGATACATCTATGTCTAGTAAAGATGGACAGGAAATAACTACAGGTTTACATACCTTGAAGAAAATACGTTCTTTTAATTTGCCTATAATTTATAAAATAGTATGCGATCCTAATACCCAGAATGACATTTCTAAAATAGAATTATCTACAAACCAAAATGTGATGAAAGAAAATTTTAAAAATTCCGATGATAAATTGGCATGCTTTAAATCTTCTACATTAAACAAGAATAAGACTAAGTTACTTGTATGCGTACCTGAAGTTATTGAAGAAATAGAACCTTATCAATCAGCTCCATTTGAATTAGATTATTCTATAATTTTAAATAAAAAAATAAAAAGGCGATACAGAAAGTGGACAAAGTCTAAGTCTTGTAATACAATTTATAAAGGAGCATCTACAAATAGATCGCATTTTAGAAAAATTTGTTCTTATCCTAATCTTTTTAGGCAACATTATTCCGATCTTAGTGATTCTCTTTTACACGATTCACCTATTCCTAAGAAAAAGAATAAAAAATATATTTACTCGCCTAAAAAAAGTCCAACGATATTTTCGAAATTTCATGATATCAACTTTCCTCCGATGTTGAAGAAATATGTATTAAATGATACAACTATCGAGCAGAGTCAACCTAGACAAAAGTATACACCATTACCTAGCTCCCCTATTATTCCCTCCAAAATAGCTAAATTATCACAGTCTAAATACATAACGACAAGTGACTTGAAACAACATGGAAAACTTTCCAACTATTCTTTCAAGTCTTCTGTATTAAAAGATGTCAATACGAAGAAACAGGAGGACGATCCATTACTTGTGGTACTTTTTTTTTTATTACAGGGTATTACAATTTCATACAATTTGTGTTGATTGTAAAAGTCAAATATCAAATGTTCAAACGTTATAAGCTTGCGTTAATCGAGTATTCATATATAAAAGTCCAACTCTTTTAGTTAACGTTACGTCACGTAAAATGGAATGATGTGGTTATATGAAATACATATACAGGTAGTTTCTAATACATATTTCTGTCTTATCGTAAATTGTTTATTATATATATTCTGGTTTCCCTAATATTTGGCACAGATAAATGATTAATTAATGTAGTTTAAGTTTCTATTACATGATGATTTAAAAATAATTAAATTTTATATATATATATTATATATATATATATATGCAAAATAATCTAGTAGCAGGACTGTGAAGGGAATATATATATTATCACATTGACGACGGTAACCGTGTTAAACATACTATTATTCTATTTAAGTATAATTTTCTTTTTATACATGATACTACATACAAAGTTTATACAAGAGTTGACAAATGAGAAATGTAAATCCACGTCTCCTAAGAGTCGCCAAGAGTTGTGTTCCGTCCACAATGTTTTATAACATATGTAATATAGTATATTATTAAAGAATAATTTTCTTTGTTTGTATACGTCAGAAGCATGTAAATTAACAATAATAAAAAATAATACGTAGGAAATATATGTTACATATGTTAGATATCAAAGAATATCATAAATGAAAATATTAATTTTTATAATTTTTTATAGGTAGTGGATGAATCAAATGTAAATACATTACCAGATTTGGCATCTGTAAAAGCACATGTTGTAAAAGCAGAATGGTTTTGGACATCCGTTCAAGATGAAGGAGCAGCCGATGAAAAAGATTATTTATTTGAGGATGTAAGTAAAACTGGATCAGTATACAGCGTTTGTTTTTAATAGTTTATTTTACATTTAGTATCTAGAATCAGTACTATCACCTAGCGCATCGGTCAGACGAGATAGTCAACAGACAGCTACACCAAGTACAGCATCCACAAGGCGAAAACGTAAACGACTTGCTGAAACTTTATCTAGTTTGGTTCAAAATGGAACTGACTCACCAGCTGTGCACAAAAGACGATCTAGCGTCAGCGATGCTGGGCATCTAAGTGTGAGTGGTAGTTTTCTTGACTGCACAGCGAGTCCTGATAAACAGTTACTTGATGGTAAGTTATTTAGAATCTTAATAAAATAATTATTACTCTAATCAAATATTTAATAATTAACTAATATTTCCTATTTTCATTAGTACAATATTTAAATATAAAACTTAACTATATATTAACACACATGGATTTTAATTGATTTAATAAAAGTATAATAGTTTCTTCCCTTTACTTGTGGTTCATTTAACTTATATAATCAAATTATTGACAATTAAATATTTTTATCTTAAAGATAGTATTTATTCTTCATTACTAATATTATCAAGTGAAAAATTGAAATAAAATTAATAACATAGTATAACATGCCATACGTAACAGTATTGTTTAATTTTGTTACGATACGAACCATGCGAGAGGGAAGACTTGAATGGCTTACTTAATTGATAACTGATAGATATTCCAGAGGTGGAAGCTGTTAACGCAGACGGTGCTAGGAAAAGTCGATCTCCACGTCATCAAGTTTTTCTTGAATTAGTGCAAACAGAATCTAATTATGTTGGTATTTTGAGCACTATTATGACGGTAAGTAAATAATTGATAACATTATATTTTATATAGAAAATTGAATATTTAGAACATTTTCAAACATTCTAAGATGTTGAGTTAATCATTTTGGTCTGTAAATGATTTATATAATACATTATATACTTATATATTAAATTTTTTTTCTAGTTATTTAAATCACCATTGGAAGAGCTTACGGAAACTAGCGGTGAATTAGTAAATAGTACAGAAGTTAAAATTATATTTGGTAACTTTCCACCAATTTATGAGGTCCACAAAAAGATGTTAGAAGAGTTGCGTTATAGTGCTACTTATTGGACAGAAGATGTTAGTATAGGTAATATATTTCTGAAGTTTGCACCTGACCTAGTCAAGGCATACCCTCCGTACGTGAATTTCTTCGAAAATACTAAGGAAATGCTAGACCAATGTGATCAAAACAAGCCACGTTTTCATGCTTTTTTGAAGATTTGTCAGACTAAACCTGAATGTGGCAGACAAAGTTTGAAAGAGCTCTTAATAAAGCCAGTACAGAGGTTACCCAGTATTAGTTTATTATTAAATGGTAAGCAAAGCGAATAAATATATTAATAAATCTTTGTGCGTTGTAATGTAGCTTAAGTAATTAATATAAATTTGTAAAATAAATTTCATAGATATCCTCAAGCACACAAGTAAAAGTAATCCAGATTATAGTGCGTTGGAGTTATCAATTAGCAGTATTAAAGAAGTTATGACTTACATCAACGAGGATAAAAGAAAAACTGAAGGCCAATTAGCAATGTTTGATATCTTTAATGAGATCGACAATTGCCCACCACATTTAGTATCCTCGCATAGGTCGTTTATTGGAAAATGCGATGTAATGGAACTCAGTGAAGGTCTAAGTGGTCGCGGTGATCATTTAGTTCTATTTCTCTTTACGGATATTTTAGAAATTTGTAAGAAAAGATCGAAAGCTTTCAATTCATTAAAGAGTCCCAATACGGCTAATGGATTACATTCTGCTAAATTAAGCCAAGGAAAGCCATATAAGCACATAAAATTGTTACCCCTTAGTACTATTAGAAAAGTGGTGGATATTCGAGAAACCGAAGGTACATATACAACTACTATATAAAAAAAAAAATAAAAAATATGTTAAAAATTACTTTGTTTAATAGAATGTCAGAAAGTATTTGCATTAATGGTAAGAAGTAATCAAGAATTAAAGGAAAAATTATTTTCGTTTACAATTATCGATGAAGATGTAAACAAAACAAATTATTTACGTACTTTGTGTAGACAAATGGCTAATACAGTTTGCAAGGCTGATGCGGTATGTTTTTACATTATTTTGTAAAATGTTCACATAAAAATTCATTGTAAATACGTTTTTCCCTACCACATAGGTCTTATTTTGAACTTTTGTTCAGGCTAGTTGAAATTTTGTTTTCTGTATAGAACATGTTAATGAATATTTTATACATTCAAAATAATATTATATAGAATTATTAATAATGTAATATGTAAACATTAAGAATCTATTTCCTCTTTTTAGGATACGTTCCTGATAAGTCTTGATTCGCATCAGCTGGAAATTGATACTAGTGATGTAGCATTAGGAACATTAAGTAAAGCATTTAAGTAAGTACACGTATTTCTTTTCAAATATATTACAGTTTTATAGTTCTTCATCTTGTATGTGATCAAGATGATCTCATAACTGTAAGCACATTTTTGAACTTGTGTCATTATGAAATCAATGAATACTAGATTTGTAATATTCACTTAATAATGTGCTTACAGTTTTGTAGCAGATAGTTTAGTATAGTTTTATTATCAAATATTTATGTAGATTTATATATGATACAAAAGGCGGGATGAATACTATTAGAAAATTTTATATGATTTAAAAGGAAAGGTTGAAATTAATTAGCTCGTTAAACAAGATCTGTTTAATATACGTATTTTCCAATGATTATATATTTTATTTTTAAATTCTTAAGAACAAAAATAAGTAAAAGTATAAGTTCACAATGAAAGATATTTTAAATCTAAAGAATAGTTCAACTTTTCCTGTATTGCATGTTAATGAAAAAGAAAAAATAATGGGGCGACGACTGGTTTGGTTGCAGGAGCCTATTTCATAATTTTTACCTGGAGTATATGGACCCGTATGTGTTCCTACTCAATAGCATGTGTGAAACTACGTTACATGTCCCACTACCGTCAGTTTTCGCACCAGGCTGATTACATTTTTTTACTTGCTTTTGGTCCTTAATCCCTTGCTTTTTAGAGTCCATCATTCTCATGTTTTGAAATCAAGAAATACCAAAAAAAAAAGGGAAAAAAATATACTCAAATACTCATATATCAATTCAACCAGTTCAAGCATAAACGTCCGCAGTATTGACAAAATTTTAGTACACTTTTATATATAAAAAAATTGTTTCATTTGTAAATTATTATTTAATATTTATTATATATCTTGTGTTTTTTTTTTTATTTCAATCATTAAGTTTTTTGTATTTAAATTTGTACATGAAAGTGTTGAAGACTAACCCTTTTTGTTATTACATAGAGAAATCTGTTCTTCTCTATTTCCATTTTTTTTGCGTTTGAAAATTTTTGTATTTATTGTGTTTAGTAACTATATTTTTTCACATCCATAAATTAATTTTGTACTATTGTATTATATTATCATTTGGCATGGATTATATATACATTGAAATTTTATATATATATATATTGGTAAATGAATTAACGTTTGGCTTTGCATGAAAAACGTCAATATTATTACATAGATCGTAGTTATGTCCAGTAACTGCATTCGCGATGTGGTTACACTTGAACTGGTATATTTCATATTTTTGGGGTTCCTTTCAGTTTGTATTTTACCGCCATTATCTCCTTATTTGTTAGAAACTTTGCTTCCTCTTAGTATTTATTATTAAACAATATTAGAAAAATAGTATAATATTGTTTGTGCTTTATCTTTTTTTTTTAGTAATAACGATGTAAAGTATCTTATGAGTATTACACTTTCATATATTACAATATTATAAACATGAAATGAAAAAATGATTGCATCGAGGAAGAAAAGATTCAGTGTTGCATAACTTACATACGTGTCTATACATTTAGCACATTTACACAGCATATTTTTTCTCAGGTTTGCATCTCGTACGAGAAGGAAAGTTGGTAGAGCGTTTAGTTTTAACAAGACTCCTAGTAAACTAAAGAGGGCTATGTCTACAATGATGTCTCCTTTCGGATCAACAAATAGTCTCACCCCAGCAAGCCAACAACTTGCCCAAATGCGACTTGCTAGTTGCAACAATATTAACGTTAGTTGATACGTTTTTTATTGTGTGTATATATATATATATATCTTATTTATTTATTTTTTTTTTTTTATTACTATGCTTTCACTCTTGCATTTCTCTTGCTCATCTTCATTTCACGACAGGAGATTTTTATTCTTCTTACGCTTTTCTTTTTCTTTTTATTTTTTGATACATGCATTTCACATTCTTAATTATAATTTTTTTCTCAAAAGAAAAAAAAGAAGCACATGAAATTTACAATTCATTGCATGATAGTTTCTACAATTTTTTATTAATTATAAAATTGTATATATATATATATCTGTATTTTATAACGATATAATATTATTCTCTCGTGTGTATAGATTAATTTTTTATTCGTAACCGAAAATGAATTCGAGTTTCTTAGTACGATGTACATATATACTACATAAAATGACAATAGATGTGTCTAATAGCTTTGTTTCTTATAAACTTGACTAGTAACTAGATGTAATGTTTTATTTTATGCTCTTCTTTCTACGTTTTTTTGTTTAAAATCAAATATAAATGGGATTTAATAATTGTCACGAGCTAGCTCGCCGTTGAGCCCAGCGCGCGCCACCTTTTTCTTCTTTTTAAAATTTTTAGAATTTTCCGAAACATTAATAAAAACAATGAATATTAATATTTAGAAAAAATAGAAAATCACTGTTTTTATTTATATATATTTTTATTAATTTAATATTTATTAATTGTGTTATTAAACTGATGATAATCATTTTTAGTATGAAACAGGAACAGTGTCATGCTTTGAAATATTTGCTCTTTGCATTTAAATAAAAATATTTTATAGTTAAATAAATTCTCGTTTATTTCAAAAACTATAAAAAGTATTAAGCATCCCAAAAAATAACAATAAAAATTCTTTGTTTTGATTTTACGATTATACACGTTGATAAAGATTTTTATTTTTTTATTATTAAAGTATTATAAAAATAAAAAATGTAAAATTCATCCCCATGGTAGCGGCGCGCTGGGCTTGCAACATTAATTATTCATGTATCATCTTTATTGAAACTATTATATAATATTACTAAAAGTTTATGTGTTCATGCTTGTACAAAACCAAGGGATGAATTTTATCATATATATATAATGTAAGTATAATATACTAAATAAATTTAAATTTATAAGCTTATTAAATGATTCACTATTTATATAATTAATTGGATATCTTCTCTCGTGAAAGGGAGTAGAGGGGGGGAAAAGACTTTAAAATGCTTTCTTTGAAAAACGAACATGTTATTTTTAGGAATGTGATGTCTCGGGGTGTTTCGACTGGATCAAAACGCTTCGTGTCACTATTTAAATTGATAAGATGATCGCTATTGCTTCCATTATTAATTTGTTAGAAATAGTTAGACATATCTTTCAAACGATATAAATCTCTTGTTTATTGATATAGTTTCTAGGAGCATATTTCTTTTCCTTGTAAACTAATGGCAAACTTTTCTTTTTCTTTTTCTTATTATTCAACCAAATGTTAAAAAACACTTTAATTTCTTTTTTTTTTACTCTCTCTCTTTCTCTCTCTTTCTCTGTTGTTATTTTTCTTAACTTTTGTTTTATTTTTTCCTTAGCTTTGTTTTTTTTTTTGTTAAGGGCGCCTTTTAAAAAGAGAAAGGTTTCATAAAATCGATCTACTTTTTTTTTTACATATGTAATTGATCTATTTTTGTTTTTCTTTATTATTATTATTACTATTATTATTTTTTTTCTCTATTTTTGTTAAATATACTATTGAAAGTTATCAGCGCAGACATATTTTCTTTGCAAATCCCAGATATATATATTGATGTTAAAGGTGTTATTGTATAAGTATAATACTTATTTATATTAATTTTTTTTTAGAATCAATGCGTATATTTGATCTATTATTCTAAATATGAATTATCAATGTTATCAGCAATAATTTTTAATTTAAATCATGATAATAAGATTAAGCTTGTATCTGCGAGAATGTGATGCATAGATTGTGTGAATTTTATTTGTTTTTTTTTCTTTTCATAGTTACGTAGGATTATAATATTTTTTCTTTCATTTTTTCTTCTAAATAGCAAACTTTTTAACTATGTTCAATGCATGTTTGCCTAAAAAACATTTCATAATCTGCCTTTAAAGGTTTTTCTTTCCAGTCTTAACATAATGCGATAAAGAAAAACTTCTTCGTATATCTTTCCAGGAACTGGGTAATGGTGGTTCAGACTCGCCCACTAGAGACGATGTTCTAGTGGCACCCATGTCGGTTCAACCGACTCGAAAGGCCAAATGCAGCTCCCTCAGTATGGCTTCACTTCGAAGGTTGTAATCAATGTACAAGGATTCATGCATTCTTTTTTTTGCTACCATTGTTCACTGTATTCGGTCTGCTTTTCTGTGGTCTAATTGCTTGAACGATGTTCTTTTTCTATTTTCTTCCTTTTTTTAATATCTTTGCTATCATGCTTACGGACAACATTTGCAAACCTATTTATCACATCCAAATATTGGATATATATGTATATATACACATAAGTATATATATGCACATATATATATACACATGAAAAAAATAAGGTAATTGCAAATGTGGTTTGATAATTTGAGGATGTATAATTTAATTCTAAAAAAATATACCATTTACACTATATTAAAGTGTTAAATCCCAGACTTTACATAAACTTATAATATTCATTTTATTATAGGTTTATCAAAATAATTTATCTTAAAATGACGCATATTTTTAGAAAATCTTTGTAGTGAATTTTTTAAAATATTGCTGCACACACATAGTCTGAGATTAAATGGTAGTAGCAGCCCAAAACTATCATCATTTATATGTCGTTGTGAATTTAATTAGTATAATTATTTACAATACTACCATTTTGTAAATTTATTGAAGATAAGAACATGTGACACTTATGAAATATAAGAATGTGCCTAATTACTATTCACATCATCGTGTTGATGTCGGTGTCAAAGTGCCTTATTTATGGCATTTTCATTTAACTAATCTATTAATTACATATTTAAAACTAATTTGGCGAGCAAGTTTGTTATGGACATGATAATATGCAAGAAGAAAAAAACAATATGTATTTGAAATTTGTTTGACGAGACTTGTCTATAAATATCTGTCTGTTTCTATTGATTCATAACACATACCATTCAGTGTATTTGTTACATATTTCATTTAATATTGAATGTTCTCTAAGCATATTTTGTAAAATAATACAGAATTAACTGTTTAATAAAATATTTATTAAATTTTTTCTATATAGTTCACTATTCTCAATGTACTTTTTTTTATAATGTCACACCAGCAAATGAATCAACTAAACAAATTTATCTCTACCGCTTTATTGAATAGAAATTAGTTGAAGGCATGGAAAAGTATTCGAAATTGAAACATTTGTTGTCTTATAATAATTTTTTTGTGATTTTTTTGTGATTTTTTTCTTACTAAAAGCCTAAAATATATATATATATATATATAAACGGTATTGATTTAGTTTATCTGTTTATGAAAGTTGTTTCATGTTTATTTTTTTATTTACTAGAAATTGTTCGGAAGTGGTTGTTCAGGACAAGTCTGATCTTTGAGAAGCAGATCGTCTGTATCACATATTGCTCCTTGCTCTTATTTTCGTTCAATCTCAGTGAAGTCTACAATGGAAATTACTCGTTGGCTACTTTTAATAAACATATTCAAAAGAAAAACAATTAATGCAAATGGTGCTTTATATTACCACTATTACTAAATTGGATCTTCCATTTTTGTTGCCATATGTTGCTTTATTATATGCATCTTATAGGAGTAAAATCAGATGATTGCTTAATATGCTTAAATAATTTTTATGTAATCTTATGTATTAACATAGTATATGACTAAAGTTAATCATTTGCAATGCTATTTATTCATCCCTTAATATTTATGATTCTATTGATTTTACGAACATTACAAAAAGGTAATTATTTAGATAAATTTATTTTAAATGGAATCAATTTTTTAAACGACAATTAAAATTCATTGGTACGCATAATATAACTTTATATCTATATAATTTCATTCTTCAAATTTATTCGCTTATATTAGAGCTTGATAAAAAATAAAAATTCATAATTTCATATATATTGATAAATTACTCCATTTATCTATACATAAATGTTAAATATTCATATTAAATTTTATATATGCATATATTCTAATATTCGCATATTATTTCTAAGTATACTTCATATAAAATATGTCTATTATATATATTAAAAGAATAAAGAATATACGTGAAATTATCTACATTGGACCACAGAAGAAAATATATACTATGCTCATTGCATATTTATATAGTGATGGATTAAATGACGAATAAAAGTTGACCTTTTCTATATTGTAATATTTTGGATATACAATAATTACTTTTACAAAACATATCATTACAATAATTCTTGTACTTTTTA
>NW_014569598.1:867381-868409 GCF_001313835.1 Polistes canadensis
TCATTATTTTTAATACATCTTATTAAATGTAACGTTTTTAACAGAGATATTGAATACAATAGACTAAAAAAGATTTTAAGATTGTTTTTTTTATATATATATATATATATATATATGTATACATTTGAAGAGGAAATAATATCTGAGATTTCTAATAAATAGTTTGTACGATGAAATATCGCATGGTAATTATAATATTACATAATCTTTAAAACTTTAAAACGAAAGTGGTTTGTTCGTATTAAACAAAAAGCAAAGAAAGAAAAACAAGAATAATGAACAGTACTTTAGTACTTGTATTGTAATCATAATAAAAATTATTATTATTATTTTAACTCAGAAATGGTACTTGAAAACAACATAATATTATTAATAAATACAATTCTATTTATTGATTACATATTTTTGCATCGCTTAGTGCCATTTCAGGGTTCCAGTAACGACAATTACACATTATTGTTCTTCTTATATTGTAAATATTAGTAAAAAGATCAATATGTGTGAAGTCAATAATATAGAAAGTATTTTTTACATACAAACCGTATTGTGAAACTGTTAAGTAAATTTCATTTAGTCATTATCATTTAAGTACTATTATATATCCCTCTATATGTATAAATTTAATCTTTATTATATAAACAAATTTAAAACATATAAAACCTGTATTAAATAAAAACATTTCTTTTTTTCTATATTCCATCCTTATAAAGTATTTTATAAGAGTAAATAAATTTAATTTTACATATATTTATAATATTTAATTACATCATATATAGATAAATAAAAAAATAACGAGGTAAAAATTGATTTGTAAATAAATGTAATTTTTTTTATCGTAATGAATTATTCTATTAAATTTATAATATATATAATCAAGTTTTTATTTACAGCGATTACAATAAATTATAATAATTGAAATAGATTGAAATTTAATAAAATACAGTGGCACAGTAACGTGAAATTTTTCTATCTATAACATTTCTGTGTTGTTTTGTTTTTCTTTCTATCTTTTTCTCTTTATCTTTATC
>NW_014569598.1:868668-881512 GCF_001313835.1 Polistes canadensis
CGTGCTCTAAAAATAATGAATTTAAGTTTCTACAGTAATATATATATATAATATAATAATAATAATAACATATAATATATAACATATAATATATACGACAATAAGTCGTAACATCTATTCGATCTAGACTCTTTACATAGAATATTCATATATAATGAATTGGTATAATCATTTTTTACTAAATCTTATATGTAATAATAATAAATGAATTATTAATTTTTCTATTATACATGTAACTATGGCAACATTTTTTAACAAGTTTGACTTAATATAAGTACTTCATTTTTACATTTTTATTCTAGTGACACTGGTCTTAAGCAATTCACCAGATATATAAAAGAAAACAAAATTTTCACGTAAATAGAAAAATGACATAATGACTCTCTTTATATGAACATAAATAATTAAATACGACTCACTGTTTTCTCTTTTCACAGTCAGTAGTCTTTTGTATTATGAGCTTATTACGTTGTCTAGTTACTTTGGTTACAGGACGACCAGCGGCAGAAATTTGTTTCAATCCCTGCTGTGGAATTTTGGCTGGACTTGCCGTACGTGGTGCCGTTGGACCTTTAATCAAAGCTTCAACATCTGCCAATCGTTTTCTTAAAGCTCGATTTTCTCTTTTATATTTGGTTAATTCTGTATCATTATCTAATCTCTCATGTCCCGAACTACTGGTTTCCTCAGCAATATGCCTAAACATTAAATGTAATTTTTCTTCGTGTTCTCTTTGCATCAATACAATTCTTCTTTCTGCTTCCAATTTAGTCTGTTTTAAAGCATTAGTTAAAGTTTGTATACGCCATTCCTGAACCTCAACGTGAGTTTCAAGTTCAGCAGTTTGGACTTCCAAATTTTTGGAACTCTCTTTGAGATCGATCACCTTAAGAAAATATTTATAAAACAAAGTTCTCATTTCACCGTCAGAAAGTTTTGCCAATCGTTCCATTAACATACGTTCTCCCTTTTCACGTTGGGATTGATTTTCATCAAAACCTTTCCGTCCACAGATCATTTCATTTTTATGCTCTATCATTGCATCAATTGCTTCGATAGTTTCTCCACATTCTAAGAGTTGGCGTTCTTCTACTGTGCTTAAAGTTTTTTCTTTTTGAAATTTTTCATCCAAATCACATTTTTCATCAACCAGACAATCTCTCGTACGCCTTAAATTTCGAATTTCATGACGAAGTGCTTCCTTCTCGTCAGTATCTGCTGTTCTCTCTAAATCCATTGATTTTTCTTTCAAAACGTGATCAAGATGAGATATTCTAGCGCTTACATCTTGTAAATTTTTCTTCTTCTCGGAACAAAAACCAGCTTTTAATTTAGTATTATTCTTTTCATCTTCACTCTCCGATTGGATTTCTTTTAATTTAGATGCTGTTAGATTATATTTCTCTTCTAATTCACGAATCTTTTTCTGATCTTCAGCCAATTCATCTTCCAATGCTCTTTTACGTTCTTCCTCCTTTTTCAATTGCTTTTTTAATTTTTCCATTTGTTTTTTAGATGTATTCAACGAACTTTCAAGCTCCAAAACTTTCTTAGCCGAATCACCGGCTATCTGTTTGATCATTTCTATATCCATTAATCTTTTTTCATAATGTATCGCCAAATTTTTATATAACTCAATTTCCTTTTTATGGGTTGATTTTTCTTCTGAATCCTTATATATGGATGCATTTTCTGCTTGTGCTAATTGAGATCTGGTATTGTAATATTCTTCCTCTAATTTACTCCATTTTCTTTGAAATCTATATTTTGCACTCGCTCTAGCATCTGAATTTTTGACCATATCTGCAATAAAACGTTCCTTGATTTTTATAGTCGTTTGTAATTCCTCAATACGTTTATGGGCTCCATCTAAATCTGATTGAATTTTTCTGACCTGTGTCTGCTTAGCTTCGTTATTTAATGTCAATGATTTTAATTCTTTGATCGGTTCTGGAACATTTGTAGTTTTAAGAGCATCTATCAATAAATCTGGAGAGTTATCATTTTGAACGGTAAGATTTTCATTACCGAGTGTTACAGATTCGTAATTGTCAAAAATATTAGTATCTGTGAATTCAGTTGTTTTTTTATTAAGCATATGATTTTGATACGGTTTGAAGTTATCATTAAAAGCTAAAACTTCCTTACACATTTCTGAACCAGGAAGCATAGAATTTCGCCTGGAATTTGGATTCCTAGTAGGAATTGGTTTTGCTAATGGAACATAATTATTATTAGCATTAATAGATTTTATCATAGTTGGAAGGATTTCTATATTAGTTTCTCTAAATATATCTTTCTTTGACTCAACAATAGTATCTGTATCTATTTTCAATTTATTCATACATTCGTTGAGTTTCTCTAAAAAGTCTGGACTTTCTGAACTTACATCGCTATGATCATCCTCATCCTCATCATCTTCATCTTCTTCAGGTTCTGATATATCACTATCCGTGACTGACGAACTATTAGAATTATTTTTTAATTCTCCTCTATTTATAGATTCGTCAGTTTTCTCATCAGTTTCTGTTACCTCTTCAATTCTTTCTAAAGATTTTCTAGTATTTTCAGGAAAACCATGTAAACTAGCCGTATCGTCATTAGTAATGCACTCTTCGTATTCCTGTTTCATACAAAGCCATTGTTCGATTTGATCTTGTTCTGTATGTGGTAAGATATTACTTGTCATAAGTTTGTTGAATAATCCTTCTGCATTAGAAACTAACTTAGACCATTGTGTTGCTGCAAATTGCAATCTGAAAAGGTCAGCGCTAGAACTGCGTTCTCCTGATGTAGCAGAAGTCATTGTATCATGCGTTTCATCTCCAGTTTGTTCACTTTCTTCTTCATCCAAATCTTGTTGTTCTTGATTACGATGTTGAAATTGTGGCAGCACAGCGATATATGGGGTGTAATACTGATGGTTATCCAAGATTGCTTGTTGATGAATCCAAGGCCCGTAATGCATCATTTTGATGAATGATTCTAATTTTTCAATCAAATAGAATAATCATATGTATAATGATAAGGGTAATTTGTCTTAATAATATATTATTTATTGCAAATACTTACATTGAAATGGTAGCAATTGAATGTGATAAATTCCCTTTCTATCTTCAAGAAGTTACATATTTTATTCTTGCTTAGCAAATTACACATAAACCTCAAGAAAATATTTCATTTGCATTTAACTTTCCCAGCATTCTATAATATAAATAAAGAAAGAAAAGAAAATTTATAAGAGAGAGTCCCTATAATTTTCCATTACATCAAATATTTTGAGGAAAGAAAAAACTCGTGAAATGATTTTCTCTATTTTCTTTTTTCTTCGAAAATATAAAAACATTTAAAAGAAAGAAATACAAATTAAGTCACTTGTATAAAAATTTCTAACCTATAAACTTAATTATTAATTTAGATATATATGATATGGATAATCGAGAGAGTATAAATGAATTATTCTTGTCCACGTTTTGTAAAATGAAATAAATACAGAATAGTTACATACATTTGTTTATATTTTATAAAATACTTTTCGATGATAATAAAATTAAATAACGCACAGTAGCAAGACTAGTAGCTGTCACTTATTTACGTTCGTTGCTGCCATCTTGATCGATATTTCTCGCTAATTATTCGTACGATATATATATTTTTATTTAATTTTAAATTAGATATAAAAATATAGAGAGAGAAATGCATAATATATTTTTACATAAATAATAATTATTGAAACAAATTAAATAAGATAGAAAGAAAATTAATTTACCGATTACGATAAATTCATTATGCATGGAATTCTATTCTCTGCAGAGCGGGAAAGACAAATTTAATCAGGATAAAAAAACAATTAAATTAAAAGATTTTCATTTATAAACCGTAAATAAAAATAAACATCGTAAATTAAATTAATTTTATAAAATAATCGGGTGAAAAAGAAACCAAATGATTGCACGATCAATTGCCTTTTTTGTTTTGTTGTTTTTTAACACTTTTTCGTTTATTTGTTTTCCTGCTAGTATTCTTTTTTTTACCATCTTTCTTCTTTATTGTTTTACTAGCCACTTTAATGTCTCTCAATAATTCGCTCGTTTGCATTTCATTGAGTTGCTCTTTTTCACTATCTTGATCGCTGGTCGACAAAGAATTATCGTCCTTTTCATTCAAAATATTTGTTAAATTTTTGTTTGATCCCCTATTCGTCGACAAGGATGCAATTGCACTAATTTCTGGAAGACGTACATCCTCTGATTTTTTTTTTCTCTTGTTTAATTTTGGTGTGCTGCTAAAATATTTATAAGGATTTTCTTTCAAAGAATTTTTCGTTATATTCGGAGTTTCTTCTTCATTTTTCAACAAAGTAGTTTCTGTCGACTTCATAGGAAGATTAATTTTCTTATCAGATTCGTTTATTTCACGTGCAACTGTTTGCACATTTGTTTTATCAAACATTTTGTTTAAAGCTGTTTTTGATTTGTTTTTACTTGTATCATTTGTTCGTGTTCTTCTCTTACGCAAATTTTTGACTGAATCCTCTGTTATCGATGAAGATTTGCTTTCCTTTTTTTCACGGCTTTCCTCATTCTTGGTGGATTGGTCTATATTATTTTTTGTAAATGTATCTTTTAAAGCTGCTTGTACCTTGTTTTCATTGACTGAAATATTTTCTTTTATTTTTTTCTTCGTTACAGTATTCGTAGAACTTTTTTCAAGATCTTTCTTTTGCTTGTTAATCTTTTGGGTCTTAATAATTGTATCTAAATTTTCTTTAACAAGTTTATTTTTATTTCTTCTATTATTAGATTTTGGTCTTGCTTTATCCTTCATTGAATTCGACGAGTAATTACTATTTCCATTTTCGATTTGTAACTCTTTTAGATCCTGTTCAAGGCTACTTTGTGAATTTACTTTCTTTGTATCATTACTTTCAATATCTCTCGAAATACTCTCTTCATCTTTTTCTTCCTATACATTTAGTAATTAAAAAAACAAGAAAATAAATTAATAATAATAATAATAATAATTTATATAACATATCATTATATTTTCAATTAAATAGAGAAGTAGAATAGTGCAAACATACAGAAAATTCAATAAGTATATTATTTTTTGGAAAAAAATCGAAAGAATAACAACGTGTATATACCGTTATGTATTCATCAAAGTTATTGGAAACTTTAGATACTTTCTTCCAAATAAAATGACGATTATCATCAATAATCCGTTCGAATGCAGCACTCAAATTGAAGATCTTGAATGGTTTAAAATATTTATTAAATATTTTATTCATTTTTGGCGACAAAGTATTGTCTTGTGTCTCAATACTTATTAAATATGGAAGTGCTTCGTTTGATTTATAAGCCATAAACAACATAATATTATATATTTCCCCGGGATCGATCTGTTCTATCCCTGACATATGTAAATGAATTCGTGTAAATCCAAGATTGGCGTCTAAGGAACAGTTTACTGTATCTGAGAGAATATTCTAAACACAAAAATACAATACGTTACGTTTAAATATTAATCATTAAATTCAAACAATTTATTATAGATAACCTTTAAATTGTTGTATTGTTCTTGACGATAACTATAACAATTGACGTGTTGTTTGCAACATTTTAAAAATGATTTCAAATTTTTATTTTTATCCAAAGGAAATTCTGAAAGAATATCCTTCATATCAGTCGAAGGTGGCATCACCCATTTTCCTAATTTCAAATTATTACCAGTAGTCAAAATTTCTACGCAAAATAAATTATCGTTCGTAATTTTTTCTCCTGTTGAAAATGCGAATACTTTAATATTGCTCATTTTGACGCATTGTATTCCAGAAAATCTGTATAAATCTTTTTTCAAATGAATGCTCGTATATGGGATATTATCAATCCCATTTGAAGATAAATTAAAAGCATGCCCATGTTTATCTAACTGTTTTTGTAATATTTTTATAGTGTCTGATTCTTTTATTATATCCTTTTCTAATTTTTTCTTTAATAACGAAGTTTCCTCAATTTCATCTGTCAACAAATGTGATTATTTACTTTTTTCTTTTTAAATACTTTTCTCAAACTTCTATATATTTATAAATAATAATTTATTTGTATTATTTTCATTGGAATTTGTTTTATTGTTGAACTTAAATAAAATAAGTTGTTACTATTTTACCCTTATCCGAAAATTTACGCAAATGTATTCCAAAATCCTTCAACAATTTTTCTTTCGTATTATTTTGATCAAGTCCATTATCTTCTTCTCTATTCGGCATTGTTTGAAATACTAAATTTACGATTAGTATTGAGAGATTTTTAGAAACATGTTCAAAATAAATTAAAACAGCCGAAACAACGCCTTTTGTTTATTATTTCAGTTTAACTATGTGTGTGGTTGTAGTTTATTTTAAATATTGTATATTGTAGTTAAAAATACGAAGTATAAGTTCGGTGCACCGTACTCCTCGAAATTCACTTTTAAACTGAGTCGTTGTTTTCTGTCAAAGTTCTTTTATTAAATGTTGTTTATATGACTTTCCGAAGGTTGCGCATGTGTATAATATTATTTAATATTCCTAATAAATAGAATTTAAGATTATAACGTTCTGATTTTAACTTATTTAGATGCCCGATATAGAATTTGATAGGGTATTCACATACACATAAAAAAAAGAGTATATTTTAATTTAATATAAGCGTCACTAAGATTCGTTCACTCTAACTATACAAAATCTTGACGCGAACTTTTCAAAAATATGACAGCAGTGTGCACTTTTCAGCATTGCATTCTGTGAAATTTTATGCCCTTCCTAATGCTGGACTTCTACTTTTCAAGCCATTCTATAAATTTTAGACACAGCACATTTTTATTATTTATAAATATTTTTTCTATTTTTTATCGCACAAGTATGAACAAGTATTATTATAGAATATATATATAGAATTGAAAAATATAGAAAGGATAAGAATTGGGAATATTTATTAGCAGGATATTGATAAATTTATATACACCGTAAGTGTTATGAAACAGACAAATTTTTATTAAATTTTTGATACATGAGCCGAGTCCGAAAGGTAGTCGAAAGGTGTGATCACAGATGGGGGTGTGGGGATTGTGCGGTTGTCCTCGTTTTTTAATTCTTATCGTTTCTGAGACTTCAGCAAGTATCCCGCTACTCCCAGATCCAAATATCTAAGATATTTATTATTAATTGTCATAATTATATAATTTTTAATTTTTCTATAAATTAATTTATATATAATAATTCTTATATGTAAATACGCGCGAGACACATTGCTAATATTGGATAACAAACGAATGCAGCTTGTCAGATTTCATTTGAAACTTCATTTTCAATCGTTTAATTATCATTGAATCAACTGTTACCTTGTTTGGCGTGTAATAGATCCACGCTTAGTTCTTTTCACTGGTGTAACACGACTGCCGTCGTTGGAGACGAGCCTGGATGCAATTGGGGTTGATTTTTCAGGCGAACCGGTAGTACCTGATGGTACATTTGAAAGTAATCTTTTGCCTTGACGATTTTCCTTTGATTTTCTTCGTACACTTAAATCGGACGATACGACAATGTCGCCAAAAGTTGTTCCATAGACTGATGCTGTTCGAACGATTAGAAATATTATTTCTCATATATCGAACTATTATTTGTGTATTTGAAAAACTTTACATGTGAACATTGCTTTTTAATGTTATATACAATAAAACGTTTATTTCTTTCATTTAAACGCATGAAAGAATTTAATTAGAAATACACTAATGGTAAAAGATCGTATCGAACAAAGAAGTTGCATTACTTACGTTTTGGAGGGGATACCTGTCCTTGAGCGTTGATCATTACACATGCCAATACGATTACCGAAAGAGCCAAAAGCTTCCTCATATTTCTAAATGTAATTTATACGCGTGTATTCCAAGAATGTTGAATTTTTCAAACCTTCCAAGAGAAACAAAGAAACAAAGACAAAAATCAATAGACAAATGTCAAGGCAATGCGAATAATACGTCAAAATTTTCACGAAACAGTAATCTTTGTTGCCTGAGGTCTGACGAACAAACATTCAATAATAAATTATCGAAGACGTGTACGAACTTTGACCGTAGAACAGATAAATAAGAACAAAAAAGGGGAAAAAGAAAAATAAAAATAAAAAGAAAAGAAATTTATTTAATCGTCACTCTTTTGAAAATATATAAAACATGAATATTTCAACACACGAAGACTAAGAATAAGAATAAGATTTCGAAAATGAAGACGAAGACGCGGAGGAAGATATTGTCGTCTACTCACCAGAAGATACTTTTCGAGTCGACAACCGCACGAGAAATGCGGGTACAGTGATGCGGGAACTTTCAAGACAACACCGTACCCCTTGCTATAGTGTGTGGAAAACAGGAACACACCGTGGTCCGCATACGGGAGGAGGCGCTTTAAAAGCGTCGGAGACTGTAGTTTCTTGCACTGGACAGACCACTTTCTATTTCGTTTTTTTTATTCCTAATCTGTTTCTTTCTCTTTTACTCTCTTTTATTCCATCTCTTTCCAACACACAATTCACCATGTCTGCATTCATTCTATCTCGCTCTTATTCTTGACTGGTTTACCGGCTGGTAAAATCGCGTGCCCGACAGGGCCGTCTAAATTGTGGTTAACGATGGGAGTAACAACCTCTTCTCATTCTTATTCTTATTCTTATTCTTCTGACTCGTTCGTGTCTACTATTTTTTATTTAGCAGCTGGAAGAAACTAGCCGCGGTGTTTTACAATTTTTTCTTAAACGAATTTGTGCTCGTGAAAAAATGACTTTGGTTGTAATAGAATTTGAAATAGGTCTTTTCGTTTAAGTGATTTTTTTTCAAATTTATTAGGATTTATAAGTTTTCAATAATTCGGCATAAAATGTGTGTCGCTTAATTGCAAACAATTTTCTTAAAAAATATATATATTATATAATATATTTCTAAATAAATAATTCTCGATATAAAATTGATTTAACAATTATATTACACAATATAATTCAGTTCTAAGTCGTAGATTGCATTTTAATTGGGTGTAAATATTATACAAATGTATTATGGACATAAGAAAAAAATGCTGGAATCTCTAAAAATATAATTGAACTTGTTAATATTTAGAAATATATTATATTGAATAGCATTCGCGTATTGATCATTCAGTCAATTTAATTTTTAACGAAGAGAAGGGTATCACAAATTGGAGACTGCGGTACTGAGAAGATCGCGTGTGCAGATCGTCCGGTCATTGCTCGATGCTTTTCGGATTTCCATTTTACGTGTTTGCTTTTTACAAGTCCTCCTCCTTTTGGCTTCCCTTTGTGCTGTTAAACCCCAACCCTCTATATCTTCTTCTTCTTCTTCTTCTTCTCTTCTCTCTCTTTCTTTCTCTTTGCATCGAACCTGGCGTTGTTTCGTTGGTTTTATTTTGAAGAACATCTGGTGACTGGTATCGGTACAAAGCAAACTTGCTGCTTCTCAGGAAATCTCGAAAGAAGAGGGTGGTTTCTCTCTTGTTTTAACACTGTGCACTTTATTTATTGTAAACAATTAAAATTGTCAGCCACCCCAATGTAATAATGAAATATGTTATAAGAAAAATAAATTATCGTGCAATTAATTATATATGCATCAATTTCAAATAGAAAAACAAGAAAACAAATAAATAAATAATAAATAAAATATTCGAAACGTATTTGTATGTATATGAAGGGCCAAATGGAAAGATCCCGCGTCTTATTTTAATTTAAAATAAATTTAATTGAAAAGAAAATGTTGAAATAAAAAGGGAAAGGTAAGAAGTATATTAAAGATCGACATCTTTAAATGTCCCCGAGAGCGTTGTTTAAAAAGCATGTTGGGAAGAGAAGCTATGGTAGTACGAAGGAGATATCGTGTAGGTGCGAATTTTAAAACGAAAAACCGGTGGTGCATCCTTGCATAACTGGCTTGAATCGTACGACCGAACACGGTCTGAATCTCTTTAAAACGAGTTAATCCGTATATTCGTCTGTCCGTCTGCTGCTGCTGCTGTTTCTACTTTTGCTCTTGGTGGACCGCCTGAGAACCAAGAAGATTCATTTTCCCTTTGTCCATTCTTTTTCACACGTACCCAAAAGAATCTTGCCTCAATGGTACAATGCCGACGTGCATTTACGATTCTTTCTTTCTTTCTTTCTTTCTTTCTTTCTCTCCCTCTTTTTCTTTATTTCTTTATTTCCTCTCTTTCTCTCTCAGTCTCTTCCTGCATATAAATAAACAACGATAGGAAGACGTGTGTAGGTATATCTGTATATTCTAATGTCTTCGAACTCGTTGACCAACCAACTCGAGGACCAACAAAAAAATATATATTATTGATATAAGTGAGAAGACTTTTTTGAAACACGTTTTAAAGTTACTTTTCGGACATATATCAATTATACAAATGTTATAAAATATATAGTATTTTTATAATAATAATTCTTTCTATTTTTAATATTACATATGTATTTTTTTTTTCTTTTATATTTTAGTATTGAATAATATTGCAATTTATAAATAGTATATTTGTAAATGAATTTTATTCGTAGGAAAAATCATTTTTACGACAATCCGAGTATATCGAAAGTATATTTAATTCATTTGTTTTTTCAATTATTCAAGTTTACAAATAAAACGCGCAATAACATATTACGTAAAAAATACGTAAATGAGAGAATGTTTACGTCGGACGCATACGAGATAAGAAGTTGATAATAGAGGAGAATTTCTAAGAAAAATCAAAACATAATGTTTCATTTTAAATTGATTCTCGGTAATTACTCAGAAATTACAAGAAAATTCATACGACGAATGAAACGTTCTTTCCGGTTGTCTCTTCTCTTATATTCTTCAAATAAATATCATCTTTCTTTTATGATTCCACACTTTTATAAACGTATTTATGCATTTTATATAAAATATACGCATGAATATGAAATACTGTTTAGTTTTTCTTTTTATTTTGTCTATACATTTTTTTTTGTTTTTTTCTAAACATATTTTGTTGCGAATTCACACGATTTCGACGAATCACGTTATCATAGGTAAGAAATAAATTCGGCTTCGTGGTTATTTCTAAATCGAAATCATTTATCTAAGCGAGCGTATATATATTTAATCTAACATTAAATATTTACGTTAATAATATCGACAAATAGCTTGAGGGAAAGACAAGAATGAACATAAAATTATAGTTTATAAGGATACGCCTGTTAACATCTATTACAAATTATCATACTTGTTGCACAAAATCTATTCTAATGTGAACAAATGATTCGTATAATCTTCTATTCGACGTTATTAACAATTAATCATGTGATCTATCGAAAGTTAAATAGATATTATATAATATGATTCGAGTATTATGTCATTAATCGATTCTTATCCATATTGAAATAAAAGCTACTAGCACGAGCTTTCTACTCGCAATATATCTTTGAATAAAAATAAAAACATAAATGCACATGCATTTTTTTTTTCAATGTACGTATATTATTGGAATTGGGAAACAATTGTAACATAATTCGATAAAAACGCGAACAAGATTATTTTATCAGCGATTGTAAAATAATAATACATTAATTACGAGAGTTGCAGAATAAAAGAAAGTAAATTTGGATCGTGCAATTGATATTATCGATTACTCAGCAAAGATTGAACGTACAAGAATCGCGTTATCGAATGGCTGCTAAATCGTTGTTGAAACGTTAAGTTCAGTCTGGGAATATGAGCATGTCACTGGTATCAGCAGTAGCAGATGCGTGACTGGATGCCGATGATTTAGATCCGAATCCTAAAGAACTACTGGATGCATCAGCGTTGGCTTTGGCACTGGCCGAGCCAGATCCATGAGTGTACGCAGAAGATTTACTGGAACTATTTGCTGATCCACCACCATTCGAATACGCATTGGAATTTGCATCGGCATGGGATGATCCGCCAGCATTAGCAGTAGACTTGGCATTGGAATAGGCGTTTGATCCTGTAGAAGGGAACACACCAATCATTTAATTAAGATCAGACCTGATGAAACGGCTTCCATAAAAGCAGCTGAGGGTGATTTCGTCGAGTCGTTTGATCCCGAGTGACGATCAATTCTCGTCAGATCTACAGCTGAATTAATGAAATGAAGCTAATGTTAATTGGCTATTGTTAAGGCCGAATTAAAGAGAGGGTTATAGTATTTCGATTAAAGGTATTCAACAAATCGAGACACACATTTTTCGGTCATTTAGAATAATTAAAATGTACCTGATCCTCCGTAAGATCCATCAAATCCTAAACCAGATCCCTTGATGTTTCCGTAACCTGAACCTCCAGCATTAGCATTAGCACCAGCATTGGCACCAGCATTCGATCCAGAAGAACCGTATCCTCCATTTAAACTTCCAGAACCACCTTGTTGTCCACCGTAGCCGCTTGAGCCGCCTTGTCCCCCGAATCCAATTCCCTTTATGTTTCCACTTCCAAAACCATTAGATCCACCGGAAGCTCCAGCGTTTGCATTGGCATTAGCATTGGCATTCGATCCAGCAGAACTTCCACCGTATCCTAAACCTCCTCCTCCAATTCCTCCGCCATTACTTCCTCCAAATGGTGCACCACCAGATCCACTACCTCCTCCAATTCCTCCTCCAATTCCTCCTCCAATTCCTCCTCCAATTGCTCCGCTTCCTGCACCAATTCCACCGCCATTACTTCCTCCAAATGGTACACCTCCAGATCCACTACCTCCTCCAAATCCTAAATTTCCAGCATTAGCCGACGCATCGGCATTTGCATTGGATCCTGCTGA
>NW_014569598.1:882418-920502 GCF_001313835.1 Polistes canadensis
TTCCAGCATTAGCATTCGCCGAACTGTCTGCTTGACTTCCACCAGAATTTGTATAATGTCCAGAATTTGATCCAGGTAGAAACGTTGGTATGCCTTTAGGTTTGTCTTGTTTATTTATAATTACTGAAGGACCGTTGTTACATCCCAAGGCATCACAACCAGGCCTCAATGGAATTGTCGTAGGTATTTTGTGACCATTCGTCTGCCCTTGATAATTTCCACCATAATTATTAGATCCACCATTTAGGAAAGGATTTTGTGCTCCAATTGGTTTTTGACCATATCCATGAACATTTGCATCTGCGTTTGCGTTTGCGTTTGCATTTGCATTTGCGTTCGAATTTGCTCCACCGCCATTTCCTTGTCCATTAAGGAAAGGATTGTTTGTTCCGATATTACCAGAATAACCACCTTCATTATTGTATCCATGTGATCCAGAATGACCAATAGTATTAGAATTCGCATTAGCTGCGGCATTAGCTGCGGCATTAGCTGCGGCATTAGCTGCGGCATTGGCATTGGCATTTGATCCACCATTTAGGGAAGGAATTTGTCCTTGACCTGTTCCAAGACCGTAATTTCCATTATACTGCCCATTTCCACCTAAATGTGTACCGTAATTGCCATGACCTGAAAAAAATAACAAATTGTTAATATTTTTTCTTACAACGTATCTTCACACCTTTACAGAAAACAACAATAAGACATAATTAAGCATAGAAGAACAGAAGTGCGGTACATAAACCTGGTAAGTAAATCAGATACATACATAACGATGAATACAATACACGATAATGAATACAATGGAAGAGTAATTTATCGTAATTCTGTACAAATTTAACGAATATATCAGTTTAGTCAGTATGGTTACAAAGCCACACAAGGTTCAAGCGAAAGTATTCTGCATTTTACTGGAACATGCAGATAACAATAGGATATGTTCACTTGATAACAAATGAAATGCACAACGAGATATCTGAAAAAATTGTCAGATTTCTTCATGGAAAGTTAGCAAGAGAGAGATAGCAATACATATAAAATCCTTCTTGCAATTGGATCGAATTAACTTCATAGAAGAATGCGAGAAATAGAATAAGAAATATGGATGGAAATGTCAACGAAGAACAAGACATCTTTCAAGTTCGATAACGAAGCTCACCTTGAGCTTGAGTTGGAGTATCGTCCTCAATAACGATGATTTGAATAGATTGATGCTTTGGTCTATTTGGATGATGGTGGTTATAAGGTCGACGTTGAGGATATTGATTTTGGTATCTACCTGGTCTGCCAATTGGTTGTTGCTGTTGATCTTCAACGATAATTATTGGTAGTGTTGCCGAATTTTGGTACTCGGGAACACTATGAATAATTGGTCTAGGTTGTTGGGGTACTGGTCTAGGTTGTTGGAGTACTGGTCTAGGTTGTTGAGGTACTGGTATAGGTTGTTGGAGTACTGGTCTAGGTTGTTGGGGTACTGGTCTAGGTTGTTGGGGTACTGGTCTTAGCTGTAGGATAGGTTGTTGAACGATTTGTGGAATATTCATTGGAATTGATTCGGGTATTCTATATCCATGCTCATTCCTACCAGAATTAGCATTAGCATTTGCATTTGCATTTGCGTGAGCACTGGAATGTGCATTAGAGTTTCCAGAATTACTATTTCCTTGGTAGTCAGGATAAGATGGACCATAATTAGTGGTATAAATTGGTCTCGAAGGTGGACCCGAATATGATGGAACGAAAACACCTTTATCGTAACCATTATTTGCATTAGCATTTGCATTAGCATTTGCATTAGCATTTGCGTTAGCATTGGATTGAGCATTTCCGGTATTAGGTGAGGAACCATCGTAAGCGTTATATTGTCCATTCCAAGGAATAACATTGTTCGAATAAGATTGATCATTATAGTCAGTTGGTTTCAAATTATAATTGCCACTGACACCTTTGTTGTAAAAATTCGAAGAACCATCATATCCTAGTTTGTAAATAGAAGAATTATGGATAACGAAATATTCTCGTATCGGTCATTTATAATTTAATCAAAAAATAGGCTAATTGTTTGACGATTATACAATAAGATGTTGAAATTTGACTGATTTTTTTCTTACTTTGTGCACCACCATTGGCTGCAGCGCCAGCATTAGCACTAGCATCAGCGTTGGCGTTGGCTCCCCCATAACCATTTCCTTGAGCTTGAGCATTGGCATTGGCAGATGCATAGCCTTTTCCATCGGCATTAGCTGATGCCGACGATGATGCCAAATTGGTGGATAAGCCCAAAGGTCCAAAATTCAAATTGGTTCCTATCGATTGAGCACTACTACTAGCAGAAGCTCCATTTTTATCTTTTTTGGATAAGATTCCAAGTGGATCCAAGAAACTTCCAGTTAAACTTGACTTCAGGTCACCAAGAAGACCTAAACGATACAGTTATAGATATTTATATTAATACTATGTCATATAATATCCCTAATATATAAATAAATATTATTTCTATAATTCAATATATATGTATTTATATTGAGCAGAGGAGTTATAAAAAATGTGAATTGAATTGTTGAATTGACGTCACTTAATGTTAATATTATTCAATATAATATCGCAAGAGTTTTAAACTCACCAGGTTTTGCCGAAGAATTTTGAATAAAAATAAGTACCAACGCTGGCACAAAATACACGAACAATCTCATGGTTCTCACTTCGAAGTTGGCCGGTTGTAATTTACGATATGTACGTACAAGTACGTATATATGTTCTTTTTCGAATTTGTTTTTATTTTTCTTCTACGATCGAAGTATCTCTGTGGTCAAAGATTAAAGAACGACTGAAGCTCTTGCACGGGACAAGATCTTATATACCGCACACAAGTGGATTTTACGTCTGAGAATAATTGCCAATAATTTTCAATCGGCTAGTTTTATTTTTCGATAGATATTTTCTTTCGATAAGTTGTTAATATTGTTAATACCGAATAGTAAAATATCGATAAACTTGATATATATTTGAACAATCATAGAAATTTTGGATAAAAATTTATCTATACGTATGATTAAATATGTATAGTTAAAGAAATCTATTCGATACTTTGGACTAAACTTTTACTGGTATAAACTCAAGCGTAAACTCGGCACTGTCAAGGTCTACTCGTTTCAACGAACCGTTTTACATTTTTCGGTCTTGGGGTATCCCTCTCCATCAATTATTAGAGAAACATCATTTATGACTATGATAAGCGGCATTTTCATATCACATCTTTCTAAGTATCACTTGAGGGGAATTTTATATTGGAAAGTTTGATAATAATTTAATCTATAGTAATAATGAATACAACTATTATTATTCATGTTCACTTTTATAGAAAAAGGTATATAAAATGTATAAATTGTTTCTTATTTAAATGTGTATCCGAAAAGGACAAAAATCATTAATATGCCTTTATATGAAAAAAAATATTTTGCATAATTTTAATATAATAAATCTTCGAGTGATTTTATTTCATATTATATTTCATATTATATTATATTTATAATTATAAATATCAGCCAAAATTTGTTCTCTATAAAAATAGTATCATATATATTTATTACGACACTATTTAAATTTCTAATAAATTTAGTCATAGTTTTCTTAAGTTCAATCAATTAAGTCACGATTAGATTCGAATAAATCTTATACCCTATATTATATTTCGATATTACCTATCTTATTGAATGAATTTAAGACGATCATAATATAACGAAAAGTATAAAATTAAATATACTTTATCGTTGCATGAATCCGAATAAAATCTTAATTCGAGCGTGTTTTTTTGTTCATTCGTTCGTTTGCGTGACAATTGCACCGAGGAACGAGGTGGATTTCTGAATCTCTCTCTCTCTCTCTCTTTTTCAAACATTCATAGGAATATCCGGCGACTGCTGATGTACCAATATTGCACTTACACTCACGTACGTGGATACGGCCTTCGAATTTTAAGTGAAAGACACATCTAACGTCATAAAGTAATGTCGTGGGAGATTCATTATTTACAGATGAATCAATGTTTAAAAGGATGTAATCTCTCAATAAGAGTATTCAAGAAAACCTAATGACAAATTGACGAATCCTTCCGTATTATTATTATTATTATTATTATTTTTAAAAATAAATCAATTATTATATAAAACGAAAGTACGGGGCAAATTTTTCGAAGCAAATAACGTATTTTTCGTTAGCCCATTAATAAAGTCATTCAAGAGAGATTATCATTTAATGGAGACTCGAGATATAGGCGCCGTATCATTCCTATTATTAATATTATTGCCATTAATATTAAACGCCGGGAAAAACCATGCGAGTGCGCACACAGAAAATTGCGTTTCTCAATTAATATTTTCTCTATACGAAAATACGTGTATATTATAATTATTATTGCTGCATGTCGTTAATAGGAAGATTAAAAAGAATAATAATTAATAAGCCGTAGTTACTTTCTTTTATTTTTTACTTGGAAGAAGGAACGAGTTTGGTCCAACCAGATATATAAAATGGATGCTACGTCTGCCATACTCGAAGGTCGATTACATAGCGATATCTTGTAATGTGGACAAACAGGATTTTGCTTCTTCATCTTCTTCTTCTTCTTCTCTTTTTATTTTTAAACAGGTTATTTTAGAAACAAGCGAAAGCATCTCCATTTTTTTGTGTATCTTAGTACATTTTATATAATATTATATTAAAAAATAATGCACTTAATGTTAGATAGATATATTATTATTTGATTATTTCATATATTTTATTTTACATATTATTTAATTGAATTGTTTTTTATATAATATATCTTTCTTTTCACTTTTACAAAAGTGTTCCAATCAAAGTATTTGATTCTTAGTAATATAGAATTTGAAAATTTGGAAAACTTAAGTATAATTTATACTCATATTTGTTAAGAAAAGTCAACCATAATAAATGAAAATAAATTATATATAAATAGCGATTCCAACATAATAAATAGCATGACTGAAAGAGTAATACTTACAAAATAACACATATAAACTCCAAGTTTGCTTAAGTCGTTCCGGTTTTCCAAGGTTAGGTTCAATGACTGTTCCCTCATTAGGAAATTTATTTTCTCCAGTACGAATAAATGTAAAATAGATTTTCCGTGAAAATAAATATCAGGGGAAGATTGAGAGAATAAGAGAATATATTACATTAACTGTAATCATTGTAAACGTAATAAAGAATCGATTTCAATAATTACGATAATTAGAAAGAATGTCGTCATTTGAAATACCTGCTGAAAAAAAAACAAATCTATTCATTGTTCTATCCCGTAAATAATCAGCATATTTCATTATCTTAGAAACATCGATAAACTTTTATCTACAAAGAATATAATAAATGTTGCATACACAACAAAATATTGAATAATAATAATAATAATAATAATAATAATAAAATGATTGATATTGAAAGTTAAATTAAATATTACAAAGAAAGATATATTACGTAAGATCTGTCCAAGATATATAGAACCGGATAAGAATGAAAAAAAAGTAACCGTTATATAGATGATTAATATAATAAAAATGTGAAGAATGAAAGAAACATCAAGGATTAATTAACGTTTCATACATTGATGTATGATCTAAAAGAATTATCTTCAAAATGGTTTCCGGAATGCACCTAATTATAATTAAATCTAAGGACTTTCAATGAGACATAAAATTCTCATTGTTAGTTTGTTCAGAAATCGTGAAATGATGAATGAAGTAACTAACCATTTACTTTAATCAACATTTAGATAATTTATTTATTGATCGATATCGTTACGAAATGAAACCGACAAATACCGTAGGAGACGTACTATAACTAGAGAATGACGTGAAGGACCTTCGTTCATTTTGTCTCGTCACCATGACTCATTCTCATTCTCGCTTACGTTAAAGCCGTGTAGAGTCCATGCACGTAGAAATTCGGTATTTGTAAGGAAAACCCCAAAGGCTATGTTACGTTATAAAACAGTCGATGTAAACGGTGATGCGGTCATTTCTGCAGTCACACACGTTCGTTCCGTCTCGCAGGAGACACAAAATGAAAAACATCTTAACGATACAATTATTGACAAATATTTTAAATCAATGGTTAGAGATTATCAATTACAAAAGTAATGATTTAAATATCAAATGCGATTGCGATAATGTTATGAATTGTGTCGTTGTTTTTCTTCTTTTTCTTTTTTTTTTCGAAATAATATTTATTTTATTTGCATTAACGCAAAAAAATACAAATAAGTATAGAAAGATGATAGAATTTTTGATAAGAATGATTTTCTAATGAGAGTCTTCTTCGATTTTTCTCGCTCGTAAATATACTTACGTCATTCTACTGTGGAAATTCTATCCTATTCAATGAAATAGAAATGATCGTTAAAAAATGCAACGAACTTCGATACGACGAGATAACGCAAATAAACAAATGTGTGGGATCAAGGCTGGAGAAGAACAAGGTTTCATGTTTTATCTTTTAATCTTCGTTATTCTATAGAATATTAAATCATTTACCATAGCTTGTTCAAAAACGAATGATACATATCTTACATATTCTTTTTATATTTCCATAATTATTAGGGAATTCTTTGTGAAAAGAATGTTTTTTTAAATAACAATAGTTTCAGATTATTATCTAATACGAAAACTATCGTTCGATCGAACTTAACGAAAATAGAGTCTACTGATAATTAGTATATATTTTCTTATCAAGCATGTTACGTCATAGATAAAACAAAGCTATATTATAATATGAGCTGACGAAATAATATTACTTCATATAAGTGAAACATGTTACTTGGATTAGACATAAATATTAAAATGGTAATGGAATAATATTAGAAAGACGAAAAAAATATTGATTACATATTAATAATATTTATTTTGTAAACTTGGCAAATACATGAATTCATCGAGAATAGTTTAGCAGCAAAATCGTTGAAATAAACAAAAGTTCCATTTTATAATATTGGAAATATTGAGTATCACAAAATGAGAAAAGAACTTAAATTCGAGTTTACTAATACTGAATTCAATTTTCCTATAATATATTATAAAAATATTCCATTGTACATACACTAATATGTATGTCTGAAGTATACATTATACCGTTAAATCAGAGATTAGATTATAATAATTTTGTACTTTTTAACCGAGCATAAAGAGTCATTTTTCAGAATAATTATTGTCAAAGATATTTTATAAATAATTTCATAAATAAATTTATATATATATAAGTATATATTAAAAGCAAGCGTTGTTAAATTTAACAACGGAGAATGTGTGAATCGATAGACACAAATAATTATTTTATATTACTATACGAATATAAAACGAAACTGAGATTTTTGCTTCGTAAATGAAAATTTCTATGGAAAATATAAATCGTTGAAAAAAGTTAATCGATCGTATATATGCCCGTGTAGTTCACGTAATTACTCGTTCACAAGTATTTTAATTATTGTCAATTTTGTCGTCCATCAACAAAATGTCCATTTTTTATATACATATTTAGCATAACTATGATAATAATAATAATAATAATAATAATAATAATAATAATAATATTAAATCTATTCTGTACTAGACACATTCGTGCAATTACGAAAAAATTGACATCACGCCTATCCTAATATCTCTTCTTCGATCTTAGATCTTAATTCATTAATTTATCATAGAAGCGTAGAAGCTTCCAAGAATTCAAATCTATAAAAAGGAAGGAATAAATTAACAAACAAATACTGGTAGTACGGGTAAGTAGTAATAAATGAGAATTACTAATGAGAATTGAATTAATAATTAAATAGAGAAGAGAGATTCGTAATCCTTACGAAATAATAGAGGTAGAAAGTATTGCTTAGTTTGCTTCAAAAAAAAAAAAAAAAAAGAAATCTAAATTCAATCGATAGAGAAATATTAATATCGACCTGTATTTCATACTAACATTAAGTCGATAATGTAGGAAATTGTAAGCACAACTTGTAAGCAAATTTTTCGAATCTATCGATAGAAGTTTCTGACTTTTTTTCGACGCTGATATTTCCGGTATCCTTGGATTTTCTAAATTGATGAGACCCTTTCTACGGTAATGGCGATTGACCCACCTTTTCAGGAGGTTTCTCTTCATTCGTTTCGTTTCTTTGCTTTTCCTCGTATTCGCTATTAGTTTTGTGCGCTACAGCATAATTTTTCAAATAATCTACGACTTGCATGTGACCAAAATTTAACGCCTCGTCTATCGGTCGTTTACCCCATCTAAATGCATAAGAACAATTTCATATTAAAACAATTTATATATTTGTTTCGTAAAAAATCACATTATTTTTTTTCCCATGTGGATATTTCAGCTATATAATTTAATACTTGAATTTAATAAAAAATTGTATTCCAAATTTTCCAGTTAAAAGTTCTTCGAAATTACCTGTGAACAATGTGTCAAGATAAATTTAACAAAATAATTGTACCTGTCTTTAGGATCATGAGGTACGCTACATTGTTCGATGAGAAATTCAACGCAATCCAGGTGACCCTCGCTTGCAGCCAAATGCAAAGCTGTCCTACCGTCATAGTCAGACAAAGTCATGTCCATGCCACTAAGCCGATGCCTACGGTATTTAATTATATATTTAAAAATATATAAAATTATATTATTATTATATTATTATTATTATATGACCTAAAATAATAATACCTTCTCATTGCGGGAACATCACCACTGGCAGCACTGAAGAGAAGATTTACGATTGATAGACCCTTCGTTTCGTATTTGTGCCTTCTTGGATCTTTCTTGTTGGTCGCGTGCTTCAGATTATCGTACCTATGATCATAGTAGCTACTTCACTAATCGACCGAGGACGTGGAAGAGTGCGAAGAACGAATAGTGTGCCGACGTCGATCATCGTTTTTGTTTGTTATTTCGTTTTGTTTTTTGTTTGTTTGTTTTTTTTTTTTTTTTGATTTTGCATTGGCGGGTGTACGCATGCAGGTTAGTGTACGGCAGGGTCGTGAAACAGAGAGGAAGACCAAGAAGAAAAAGAACAGAAAAAGATACGTGTTATTATCACAGCTGCCAATACTAATATATATTTATTTGTTCAAATATTTGCTTAATTATTATATGCAAGTATTTTTCACAATAAATAGTCATATATTGACCATTTATTTAAAATACTAATTAAATATATTGACAAATACTAACTGGGTGTCTGTAATTGGTGATACAAGCCACCCTCTATCATCATATAAAAATTCATACTCGTTTTTACGAATTGATACGAGTCTATGAAAAAAGTATACGTGCCAATGGGATTGTTAGTATCGTGATCGAAAAATCTAAACGATTCTATTTTCTTCATACGTATGAAATAATTCAAATAAATGTGACTCGTACCTATGGAAATTAAACTCGGTCACGAGTTCTTCGCAAAATTGTACGCCACGGCAAGAATTTCCAAGAGGATCTAAAGGTGGTGACCACGTGCAAATACCCATTACGTTTGGTATAACTACGAGAAGACTTCCCGATACTCCAGATTTTGCTGGTATTCCAACCTACGCATATGGATAATAAAATGGTCATGAAAATAGTCATATAACGATAATGAAAGTAATAATTTATGTTTAACCTTGAATGCAAATTGACCACTATAATCATACATTCCACAACTATGCATTAGGCTCAATACATCTCTGACGCTGTCTGGTTTAAGGACCTTCTCTTCTGTTATAGGGCATATACCACCGTTTGCCAATGTCGCTGCCATAACAGCCATAGTTTCGCAATTTGATTCCATGGAACAGCACTGATAAGATGTATAATAATAAATAAATTTATATAATAATTCTCGTATAATATTCGGTATATATATCACAAAAATCACAGACTTCTTATAAGAAATATTTATTGATTTTTCTATTTACTATTTTCTATTTTATTCAATTTAATTTCTAATTTATTTTTCTATTGTTCACAATAAATCGAGGATACATACTTGAAAGTAAAAGTCCATGATCTCGCGAAGATTCGTTTTTTCCGGATAACATTTATGTTCTCTCATGTAAAAGCCAAGAGCATAATTTCTATCAGCAGCTTCACGTTCCGAGAGGAAAACTGCATTATTGAAGCCCACATTTTCATCTCCTGCCAATCTCTTGAAATAGTTCATAGTAAAGTCGAACTTCTCCGCCAATGTCATTTCAGGTTTGATGAGTGCTTTCAGTAATGAACAAACCAATATCGCACCGGCATTGATCATCGGATTATGCGGTTTCTCTGTTTTAATAAATTAACTTTTTTTTTACATTCTCGTCCTCGTTTAATATTCAAGCAATTAATTATTATTATTATTATTATTATTAGGCAAATGTGTGCTTACTATTATAATCCAAAACGAGTTCATTAAAATTCCTCCCCGATGGTTCTTGGCCAACATATTGATGAACAACTTCTTGTCCTAGCCTATCCAATGCTATAGCATATGTTAACGGTTTACTGCAACTTTGTAATGTGAAGGGAATTGACGTATCTCCGATACTAAATCTTTGACCATCGATCGTACAAACTGAGACTCCCCAATAATCCGGACTCATTCTCGCTAATTGTGGAATGTAGGATGCGACTTTGCCTTCTGTGTTTGTTTTACATTTCCAATAAAAGTCTTCTATGTGTTTTGTGAAACCTTGCCAATCGGGAATGATAAACTGATGCCTGAATGCTCGCGATATTAACACTATGTTCGGATTTACGATTCTAAAATAACAAAAATAAATTAATCAAAATAAAATACTGATCTCCGTGTTTTTTATCTTTCGAATAAATTTATGTCAAGATAAAAAGTTGATCAAAATCAGCCCATTAAATTTTTGCTTTATAAAATTATTAATGGAACGTGCATTATTTTATTTATATTAGATTCATTTCATTTAATTTTACCTTCTAAATTGTTCCCTATCTAATTGTTGCGTCTCATGTGACGCACCTTCGTGTCCCCCACTTCTCGAATGTTCTTTCCTCAAATTGTCACAAAATTCTTGAAGTCGAGGATCATTTTTTCGTAGACCGGTTGTCCTCAATGCCTACAAATTATTGATACAAAATTAAAAGCGGAAAATACAAAATTGTGATGATTAATCTATAAATCTTTTGCACTCGGTTTAATACGATCGGACGTACGAAAGAACGATCTTAAATACGTCATTTGCATGCATATTACGTAACAATTTATGCGTGTCTTCGACAATAAAACTATCGTTTTATGTCGCAACAATGTTTCTATTATTTTACAAGTTATCGAGCCCAATAAGAGCATGGAATACGATGAAGGAATCAATTCTAGTCGTTCTATTTCGTACAAACAAAATGATTAATTATTTTCAAATTTTCAAATTTGTTAAACTTACAGCGATAAATTTGCCAATCGAGAGAAGATCAGTTTCTTCGTTTTTGAACATATCGAAGAGAACATCTTCAGCATTCGCAGCATGATCGTGATCTTTCGTGCTGTCAAAGTATTTTTAATATTTTTAATAATTAGATTCGTGTCGAATTATTTTTTTGCAATTAAATAAATCTAAGTACTTACAAAACCTACATACAAATACTATCAATCATATAATACTAATTTTCTTTCTATTTTATGACAAATCATTATAACAAGAAAAAATTAAAATTAAATATTATAATTGCAATAAATTACACTATACTTTTAAGCCATGTGTGCGTGTCAAATCTAACAATAATTATATAACATGCAATATATTTTAATCTCCTATTTTCTATAATAAATAATACGTGGGTGTATTGAAGAAATCATTATTCTTGGTCAAGCTCACTTTTATTTGTAAAATATTTTCATTAACAAACAAAAACAATAAAAATTCTTTTAGCTGTGATATGATAAGCAAATGAAAAATAAAAAAATGAAATTATAATGTGTGTCTAATGAAAAGAGAAAATTAAGATTTAAAAAATTATGTAAATGGTTAACACCACATGCATCGTACTCATGGTACTCACTACATGTAATGGCTGTCATGAATGAAGCTGTATTCGCTGAAAAGAGAGAAGCAGAAAGGAGAAAGAAATTTGATTAGTATATCAGCAAATGCCTCAAATAAATTAGCTTTACCTAAGAAATCGTGCCAACACCATATTCGACTTTTCATTTTTCTTCTCTAACCATATTGAACAAGTGATCTTTGATTTTATCGAATAATCCATATATGAATCATTATATTTTACGTTCGAATCTCGACCATTCGTGTCGATATACGGCATGGTTAAATATTTCGTATTTTTTCTTTGCAAAATAAAGATCAACAATTCTCTATCCCGTAAATCTTAATATTATCTTTTTAATCACCATCTATACAATATTAATGTAAAAAATACGAAAATAATTTGTACAAGGGAATGTTTGATCGTTAAATGAAAGAAAAAATCAACGATTAGTAGTTGATTATTAATTTTTCTAATCTTTCTTCTCGATCACACAATTTATAAAATACAAGTGATAAAATGTATTATCATTATTTTGTTATTTAAATTATTATATTATTATTAAAAAAAAAAACAGTCCCACACACAGTACATATTCACATGCGATCGATACTGATTGTAAGACACAGGTTCGAAAAAAGAACGTGTTAATCGATGTTAACTCTGAAAAGCAACTAGAATTTTTGTCAAAGTAATGTTCGACAAATCGAGCTTATATCCGATCGGAAAGACAAATATATCAAATATACACAATGCGTCACGATTGTCAATTTGAAGAAAATGTACGTACCACCCGTGGATTTAGCGATAAATAAATTTAGCGATTAGCATGATTAGAACTAGAATTGTCGTATGACGTATGTGTCAGTGACCATCTGTCAGGTAACGTTGAATTCTCAGAATATTCGAATAGATTCCAATAGATGATACTTTGTTTTGTAATAGTTATTTGTGTAATAGTTATTTATACAATTTCCGGTTACGCTATTTTTGCCTCGATCTATTATAAGCATAGACAAAATAGGTATATTATTAAAGCTTTTTCAATAATCTTATGAAAGTTAATGTTATCATTTTTAGTATGCAATATAACATATTAACTATGGTTGGCACTAGTAAAATTTTAACTCGGACCTTGTCAATATGTCAGGATGGCCGAGCGGTCTAAGGCGCCAGACTCAAGGTTCAAACCTTGCTCGCCAATGCGAGTAAATCGCGGGACTTCTGGTCCTCTCTGAGGGCGTGGGTTCGAATCCCACTTCTGACAAATTTTTTTTCTTCCTACATGCACTAAACTAATAATTCTCGTATATTTTATTACAAAATCGTACCTTCCAACGACGGTTAGAATGTTATTCAAAATAGAAGACATATATTTTTCAAATAGAAAAACTAAATTCCTTTTAGGTGTTATCAAATTTTTCATAATTGCAATTATTTATTATTAACGTACACAAAATATAATTTAATTTTAAACTGATCAAGATTTCTCTTACCCATAAAGAGAATAATGTTTTGCAAAAACTATTTCATCGAACGCAACGAAGTCATCGATGAAATGACCGCCGTATTCATAATCCTCCATCTTGTTTATAATTCGAACTTCTTTTTCTTACAAGTAAAATCAAAGAATAAATTTCGTTCTATTATATTACTCACTTCACTGTGTGCGATTTAGTTAGCTACTATTTCGAAATAGTCCTCATAGATACTTCTTATAGGATTTATTTGAATGAAAAGCCATGACATTTGATATTCATACTCGTAATCGATAAATTGTTCCATATTGATTCGGATCAATAACAGATCGGTTAGAACTAATCGATCATTCTTTATTCTTCGATTGATCGAGATAATATTATAATAATCTGTAATCGTTTTTTTTAATCTTTTTTTCTTTTGACCGATCTTTTTTTCAGTACAATAGTTATAAATTATTTAACTAAATATTTTCTATTATATGTCGAATAAAATTATTTTTACCGTGTCTGTGCGCGTTCTAATTCTAAGGCACTTCCAAAAGCAACATCCATGTATCTCAATGATCCCAGCTTCGATGTAGGTACAGGCTGCAGCTGTTTCTGACAATGAAATAGAAATACAATATTTCCACCCTTAGACTATCAAATTACTTTTAATCAAACTTATCGAGTGTAATCTGAGAATATTTACAATCTGTACGGAATAAAGTGAAGCTATTTTTTGAACTTTGAATTCAATTGTAAGTAGTCTCATCTTTTTGAAAATGCGATTTTTAAACATTTCTTCAACAATTATTTGAATTTTCTGTAAATGATATATGACAATATTTTCTATTCATTTGAATATTATACAAAATCTGAAGAAAATACTCTTCGATTTAAAGAACTGTTATACAAAATTTAACCATCAGAATATTCTTTTTTTTTTTTAAGTTATTTCTTTCATTTTCCATGTAACCTCGTATTGATCCTTTGATGAATCAACTCCCTAATACTATAAGCAGAAACCTGCCACGTGTCCTACAAATCGGATAGCGAATGAATGCACGCGAGCACGTGTTGTATCATTTTTTTACGGATATATGTGTGTCTGTTTAGTTGCCAAAAAATTTACAAACGATCTCTCTCTCAAAAGAAAATAATATTCAATTCAAATAGAACGTGTACATTTCATTTTTCTTATTAATTGTATAAATTACTAATTATAATACATATAAATATGAATTAGATGATAATAATAATATCATTAAAATTTTTTGACCAAATTCAAAAATTATTGAAGAAGTTTCTAAACCTTTTCAAGGTCGTTAATTATAACACTTATTCAAGCGTCATTCGCGAGAAGTTTCAAAAGTATTTTTATCACTTAAAAGAGGCCATTGCTGTTGCCCACGTGCACGTGCACGTTCCTACCTAACAAACACTCTAGCAATCAATGCAATTTTTATTAAATCAATCATATTTTCTACAATAGCTATAAAACTATTGTTATTATTATATTATATCGATATAATAAGCTTCATTTACGCTAGGTATCATTTACGATGACTCTAGTATATATATTGAAAATAAAATAACAATTATTATTTATGTCATTAACAAAATAAACCAATAATTATTGATCAAAATTGGTCCACACAAAATGTTACAAATTATTATCGCTGAAAACATTTCTATAAATATCAATATAAATTTTAAATGTAACACCAATAACGATAAAACAATAACCTTTCGTTTACAAATAATTATATCTCTGTACATTAATTAAAAATCAAAAAATTTCCTTAGTACATTTTTAATGAAAAGAAAAAAAACTTTAAATAAAGTAGGTCAGGTGGTGCTGACAGAAAACTTTAAAGACAAAAAGAAAAAAAGGATGTTTAATGCATCCTACGCGTTTAAAATCGAACAATTTTTCGATACACGAAAGCATTTACAATATTATAAAACACAAGAGAAATAAATATCTCGTGATAATGATGATTTAAATATGAGGAAAACAAAATATCTAACTTTGGGGATGTAATGAAATAAATGTTTGGAAGGTTGAAAGAAAACTGAGAAAAATAAAAACGATTATGAAAAAAGAAATAATTAACTGTTCACCTTGTTAGTAGTACGAAGTCTCTTAAAGCCGGTACAACCGGCTTTCACGATTTTGAACATCCTAATTGTAATTAGATGACAAAGATCCGTTGAACTTTATAATCTTGTGATATTCTTAAACGTAAAACACACTTCAAGTTAAATCTTTTATTACGTTATCTCTTGTTTCTTTGATCACTTATTGATATTATTTATTTTTATTTGATATATAATTCGATTGAATGAATGTAATGCGGCCTTAAAGGCGCCGCACAAAGAGACGAACGACGTCCCTTAACGTTCGGTTCAGTGAAAACTGTCGTTATAAGGGAGGGTCGAAGGGACGACGTAGTTGCATGCATGCACGTACTGACATGCGCGATTTCATGTATTCTCGCTTCTCCCTACTTCTCAACCCCTTCGTGAACGATCGTTCCAATTCGTTTCTCGAAGTATCTCGATATTTATATATCGAGTGTGTATATGAAACAGTAATACTATATACAGTAATACTATATTGTCAGGGAAATCACTCATGAGTAGTTATATGCGAATGCATGACGGAATTAGAGAGTGCTAACATAAGTCAAAGTCTATGAATAAATGAAAATGAAAGATCATATTTTCTACAATGAATTTGAAATTTCCTTTTCATTTTCGTTAAGTTTCTTTTCACAATATTGCTTTGCTTTTTTTAATCAAACATTGAATAACTCTCTTCTATATAATTTTCATGTTTTATTTATAATTAAAGAAAATTATAAAACGGTCCATATATTTGTTACAATATATTATTGGAATTTTATAAACTTGCAATTATTTGGATATTTTTTCGGCTAAATATCTCTTTCGAGATTACTATTACGCGTAGCTCGCAAAAAAAATGATATTATTTCAATTGTATAAATTATAAATTCACACAGTAATCAATGTTGAACACTTATTATTTATTGTCTTTCGATTATTATTTATAATAATGATACATTGTACATTAAGAGAGCGATGGCTTAATCAATTTCATCGCTTTATTGACGAATAATAATAAAGAACTTCGTCAAAATGTAAAGTCTTAAAAAACACCTTCGGTTTGCCGTTCCTAATCTCGATTTGACATTTGCTTTTTTTTTTTTTTTTTTTCAAACAAATTACAAAAAAAAAACATTATATCTAATGTAAGTACGTAAGCCGGCATTTTTTAATTAAAAAATAACACTTAGGTTTATCGGTAAGGTACTTATAATTGTCCTTTTTGAAAAAAAAGAAACAATATAATATTTATTTTTATGAAATTTCTAATTGTGCCAATAATTATAAAAATGACTTACATACAAAATCTATAAAAAATGTCATTCATTACTTATTTGGCGTTACGTTGATCTATATTATAAGTGAGAAAATTAATTAAAAAAAAAACAAAAGACAGGTCAAGTTCATAATTATAATATACGCGCGAGAAACGTGTATGTATGTGTATGCATGTATATGTACTTGTAACGAACATAACTACGTAGATAGATACTTACATGTGTCTTATCGACGATAGACATTTTCTAAAATTATGAGATTTCAATATTTACTTCCAATTATTGCAGATGATTTGCAATAATTGAGTAAAATTATTTATCCTAATGCAAAATTAGAGCTGTCAAAATCATTTTTATTGCGTTAATTTTTATCAAATCTTGTTTCTTATTATTATTTTACATTAATTTATTCATTTGCCCTGAGAATATATAAATTACGTTTAATTTTGTAATATTTTTCTCATTGTCTCTAATAACAATTTTTTTATTTTCAATTATTGGACAGCTCTCACTTAATTCTGTTCCCAGACGATTTAGAAAAAAAGAAAATTTGTTTAATTAAATTTTGAAATAAGTATTAAGTGTAGATATGCTAAATACGCGTATAACTTATAGATATGTATCTAATTATATCAATATTTAATACTTTGGTGTTTATATCTCTACATTTTCTACTACAACTTGTTACGCATATTGTATTACAGTTGCATAACAACATTATCGAGTGCGTAATTAATAACAACGATACGTGCAATATGTGTATATTATAATTATATGTATAATGTATGTATGTATGCATGGTGTATGTATATATTTGTATATTCCTATAAAACAATCAAATTACCTTCAATATTTTTGATTGACATTTGTAAAAATATTCAGTCAACGACAAATAACTTTTTTTTTATTGCACGCTACTCGTGATATTTTTGTTTTGTTTATTATCATTATTATAATAATAATTATATATATATCATTGCCTAATTCTAATAATTAAATCTGTCGATTGGAAGACTATGTTTATAATAATAACGTAGCACGTTTACGTTTAAATGTGAGTTTTCGTTCCTCTTCTTATTTTTTTTAAATTTCTTTCTTTCTTTTTCTATTAAAAATCTCGATGAAAAATATTTCATATTAAAATGAGAATATCGAACGATTGTCTTTTTTAATTAATTTTGATTTGATGCATATAGTAAAAATTGTTGATTTTAATTCGCACAAATATGACCATGGTCATTCTTGAGAACGTTTAAAGAAATATTTTCTAAATTATAATAGTGGCGGTATCGTTAAATTCGTTGATAAAAATAATATTGATAATAATATATCGTACTAGTATGCATGTATCCCCTAGTGTTGTAAAATTTTCAATGTTCCTAAAACCTGAGATTCAAGGCATGATGTCAGTTAATATATGTGTATACTAAATGAACTTTTCACAAAACAAGATATTTCAATATCTTCCATTGCTTATTATAAAAAATATTGAAATCATCTGTTTTATATAGTTCACTTTGTATAATGTTTATAAAGTTAGGATTGAAATTTGTGAATTTCTTAAAGTTATAAATTATTATCGTAGTTTTAAAAAAAAATCACCTGATTCAACAGCAATACACAATGAAGAGTTTGCATAAAAATCTTAAATAAAATCTGTACAAAGTCTATTCCTCTTGCATCAGTCCACATATTAGGGTAAAGCTTTAAAAATTATGGACATGGTAAGATGAAAAAAAAAAAGAAAAAAAGTGAATATTAAGCTATCATTAGGAGATTATCAATGTATCATATCACTGTATCCTGATACGCTGGTGGTCCACTAAGAACAAATTGTCTTTGACTCTGCCTGACAATATCAGTTCTACTAGGTACCTGAGGTGTAGCCCTAACACCGTGATAATTGCTATAACTTGACCTAACACTAGCTGGTCGATTGCTATACAAATCTTCAAGATCCTCGCCATTCAAGCTTTGAGTACTTGTCTGTTGAAAAGTCGGATTGCTTTGACCTTGCCACTGCATGGTATTCAGATCGTTTCCTTGCCAATTATCAGTGAGATTCCTTGTGGAGTTGCTTCCATCCCAAATAGGCAAGTTCTGATTGGAATAATTACTTGTGTTAGAATAATTGTTACTGTCTTGTGCAGTCCAAAGCGTTGGCGAAGAGACAGCCATGTTAACAGCTTCCGGCTGCCAATTGGAATTCCTATCTCTGTCCCAACCAACCGAAATTCTATCATAATTCAATGTTCCTTGGGACAAAGAGTTAACATTCTGATTGGTTAAGTTACTTGGTGCTGTGTTAGCATAAAGACTTTCCTGATGATCCATTATTCGATTAACTGGATTTTTTCTACGCGATTGCCTGACTGAACTTCTTCGACTGGATCGACGTGTACCATCTCGTGATATCACAGAACGTCTCTTCACTCTTCGAGGTGTCATTGGTTTAGGTGATACACTGTCGTCATGTACAGGAGGTTCTGGTTGAGAATACTCGATGCTATACAACGGCCGAGGCTGTTTTTTTTTCTTCTTCTTCTTAATTTGTACTGTTGGAGAAAAGAAAAATATAAAGCAAATACATAGAGTGCGGCTTAGAAATAAAAAGAAATTTAAAGAAATATATTTGATTCTATCAGCGATATTAATTGATTATTAACAAAATCAATTAGTTCAATATAAAGTTCTGCTATCGTATCTTTGTAAATTGATTGAGATCACAAAACTTTTCAAATCACAACTCATTTTCTTGACAAAAATGTACTCTTACATTCATGTATTAGTAATTATGAAAGTGACTAAAAAAAAATTTAATTGCATTGTGTTTATGTATTTTTATTGTATTCAAAAGAAAAGAAAAAAAGAAATAAATATAAAACTTAAGCTACTTTCATAATCACTGGCTTATATTTATTGTAAAATACACTCCAACATACTCATTGTTAATTGATTAAGAATGACTGATGTCATATATTTATAAACAATAATTATCCCTTGCAAAAATGAAAATATATTCTTTGTAATAATGTACCCAAAATTATTTCAGAAAAATGATTATCCAAAAAGCTATATAGCCACACAAAATTCTATAAGATTTCCCATAAACCAATCAACCAACCGTAGAAAGTAGGAAAATGTTAGAAAAAGGAAAAAGAAGAAAAATGAAGGGAGTTAATAAATAAAAAAGCAAGCAATAGTAACATTGTACATTTATTGTCACTAATAAATTGCATCAAAATTGCAATACAGTAGTCAAAATAATAATACAAAACTAATTCCTACGTTCTTAAAAGATTATGCGTTATTTTTCTTTTTGCAAATTAAAGTGACAAGAAAACTTGTACTTTTCTACGTAGAATGATAAAGATTAATCCAATTCAATGTATATGTATAATCTGAACACATTTTATATACACCGACAACTATATTCTAACTTGTATAATAGTTTTTCTATTTATTACAATAAATTCTAATGAACTTTTTACTTTTACTTCTTCCATCACACTTGATATAATTTTCATCTACCACAGAAACGAGTTCGTAAATATTAACGCACGAGTAAAAAGAAAATAAAAATGAAAATAAAAAATAATAACAAAAAAAAAAATGATCATGCAGAAGAACCGAGTCAAGAATAAATACTTATTGTTCAAATGACAATATAATTTATAACATTTTTGTTTGATAAGAAATATTGATTTACCATTGTTTAAGTATGCATCGTAAATTCAAATTAAGTAATTTAATGTGAGAATATATAGAAAATAATTATTTTCATAAAGTTCGAAGATGAAATTTTAATGAGACCAACTACCATGCACTACTAAACATACTTTAATATTTATAGTTTTCCATAGCACCACATAATAACCAAACGTTCAATGCTATATGTAATAAGCTAATAAAATGCATTCCAAAGTATAATTAAAAAATAACGTATTGCTTGAGAAATGTGATGTTTGAGAAGTTTATATCTTACTAATTGTAAATATAATAAAATATAATAAAAAAAAAAATATATATATATTCATTATATATTATATATATCGTAGTATAATAATAATAAAAAAGTACAACAGGACGAGTTAATCATTATTTTACACATATTGCAGAAAAAGAAAATTCGATAAAGACAAATTAAACAAAATTCTCATTTTAAATTCAAATAAAATCTGATATTTTCTGCACATGTCCAAAGTCGTACAAAAATTGTGCTCCAATTAATAATTTATAATTTGAAATCTAATATTTTTTGTACCAGCGCATATTTCATAAAGCTATTCTTAATGGATAATCATCTATCTATCACAGTGTACGTTTCATAAATTTATCGACGAAGTAGTAGTATATAGTAATAATATTAATTAATTAATTAATTAATTAATAATAGTAATAATAATCATAATAATAATAATAATAAAGTAAATGTCATATACATATTTGAAAAGCCCTGAACAACTGTGAAATTAATACGTATGTGTATAAATTAAACGCAGCAAACGATTAATTTAATTAAAATTAAAATCAACAATTAACACAACTTATACTTGTAAATATTAGATCAGTCCATCTCTTACGTAAAACATGAAGAATATTAACTATAAATCATTATAGTGAAGCTATATTAACTATAAAAAAAGATAATTCCAGGGAAATGGAAGTTGTTACGAAAGGAAGTGGCACTTCAACTAGCTACACTAATCAATCGTTTTATCTATTTGGCAAGTATAGGAATTTTATGTTACATTTTCATATCCCAAAAAGTGGCAGTATAGAGCAAAGCAAAACTTAAAATCAAATCAAAGACACTTTTTCCTATATCTTTTTTTTTATGTTTTCATATTTTTACATATACCTACGTACGTATATAAAATAACAAAATAAAAAAAAAAAAGGAACCAAAAACTTCTCTTTTTATAATAATTATTCTTTAAAGAATATATTCTTATTTTTTAATTCTAAAAATTACTTGCACATAACGATAAAGGTCTACTTTCTCTTTTGGATTTATTTGATCTGTCATGATTATTCATACTTTGATGACGATCAATGGCCAATTTTGGATCGGAATAAAACGATCTTAAAGGCTGTTCGCGAATGTGGTCAGTAAAAATTCTAGGTTTGCTAGACGTCCTAGTTTGTTTTCCATGACTTGACTGAGTTTTACATTTAGCATTTGAAACAGAAACATATTTTGAAGAATGTGGATAATATAACTTATTCTTTTGATATTTTAACCTTGCTGCACTATCTAAGGAATCATATTCATCGTATGGTGAGATAGGTCTTTGAAGATGATCTAAAGGATTCGAATAATCAGTCGAATATTCTACATTTTTCATATCATTATTGGATAGATTACTTCTATTACTTATGATAGTATCATCTTTGTTACTATTTTTACTATTACTGGTATTATTAAATGATTTCTCATTTCTTTTTGGAAAAGTAGTGTCTCGATAAACAGATTGGTGAGAGCTAGTTGTGCCTGCAGGATAATCTTGACTGGAATTTTTATGTGGATAAGAAGGTGTTGGAAGTGCCGAATAACTAACATACATAGGATGCAACTGTGTGTGGCCTGCCAACCCAAAGTCATCACCGCCCACAAAGTCAACTGAAATATATCATTTAGAATCGACAATGTTAGAGTAAATTTGCTGGAGTGATTCAGACGAAATGTTTACCTTTAAATACAACTTAAAAGATATAAAAGAGCGCTATAACTGTGAGGATAAGTTGTTTAATTATTCAATTTCTCAACAATTAAAATGAATCTGCTTCACTAATATATATATATATATAGTGACTACCCAATATTTTTAATAACAAGACAAGAATTCTTTCCCATGCTGAAATTACTGATAAACTTTCCACGAATATGATAATTCGATACATCTAATAGACATTACAAATTTTTTAAGCTGCAGAAAGTTATTTCTTACTACTTATGTACATTCCAACTAAAAAGTGTACATTGAAGATCAAAGAAATATATATAATAAGACTACATTTCTAGAATTTTGTATTTTACAACATAGTCAATCGTGCTGAAACGAGCAAATGAATAAATGCGTGCAAATTGTGTATGAGGCAAAGCACTTACCAGAATGGGGGATCAAATCCACCAATGAAATCGACTGTAATTGATAACCCATTTTTCAAGCAATAATAAATTATCCGATAAGCTTAAATTATCACTAAACTAGCAGAAATAGTTTACTGCAGCTTTTACTTATGATAAAACTTAGATCCCATAAGGATAACAATACAGGATTTAAATATTACTATTATTTAATAACTTTAATTTTTATACCTAAATCCTATTAAAATTGTCTTAGGAATGTAAACGCATAATAATATAAATTGTAAAAATATATTTCTTTCATATTACACCTATTCTATCTTATTTGTAATAATAAAAAAAAAAAAATTATAAACTAATAGAATAAACATAAACATAAATACTTTTTTTATATAAATTAATACTTACAGCTATCATCTTCTTCTAGAAAGACTTTACTTAGACAGATCCCTCCTATAATTGCCATTAACTGAAAAATTCAAACATAAATTACTAAAAATGATATTTACATAATTTGCTATAAATCATTTTCTATAAACAGAATCGAATAAAGATATAGATAAAGTTTTATAAAATATACATGTACCCCTAAAAGACATTGTGTAGATGCATGTAAGATTTCAACTACTTCATAATCCAGTACACAATCCGTCACATTACTGGGACGCGCTGGTCTGAATAATTCTGGTTCAGTCACATCATATACAGCTTTACAACCAGGTCCATTTACATGCCACCAGGAAAAACTACCAGTACCAAGATTTAAAATATCACTATTCTAAAAAAATAAATATCTGTTGTAGTCGAGATTAACGAATCCAATTTGTTGATTTTAATTTACTTACTTTATCCAATATTCCTACGTTGAGATAAAAACATATTATAAATATGTTCCATCCTAACCAAAGTGTGTTCCATATACAATACTGAAATGAACAACAAATTAAGCATACATTAATTGTAGAAAATTATCAATCCTAATTTTGTTATTATATTCTTATAAATATAATTTCAATAAAGTATACGCACCGATATGATATATTTAGGTCTGTATTGAAAGCCCCCGAAAAACCCCAGAATAACAAAAATAATATTAAAAAAATTGACCAGTATCGGGGCCCACATAAACCCCAGAAAGTCGAAAACTTGACGCTCTACAGTAGTAATCTGTAAAGAAAAAGGAAAAGAAAGTATAATCCATTAACTTAATATCTGGTGATCTTAGGAATTGATCCTCTTTGGCCTATTTATCGTTGGGTTTAATGATCACTTAGCCATTGTTGTATTAGTAGCGCATAATGTACCAGGCAACCATCTAATTGGATTTTGTCTGTAACTTTTTAATGAAGCATTTAAGAGCTCATGTTTTTTAACATTTTATTCATGTTTTTACGTATAGAATATGGTGAACAAATTTTGCGAGGAAAAAACTGGAACATCTTGTATATTTAGAATCAAGTATAGAAGATAAGTGACAACAAAATTAAAGTACGTATCTTATAATGGTATGCCAACAATTGCTTAGATTCAACTCATTTCCTTTTAGTGTATTCTTAATCTGTGCCAATTGTCTTGTGTTCCAAATACTCAGTTGATTGATCATTCTCTGTTAGTCTTGCAACACTTATGTATGTGCATACATATGTGCTAAAAGATTAAACAATTATATATGATACTTAAAGAGAATATTTGATTTGATTATCTTCAAGTTTCACATATCAATTATAAATATAATTAAGTAAATATATGCACAAAAATGTATTCTTAAAATCTTAGAATGTTATGAACAAGAAAAATAAAAAACAAAAAATATGATATTAAATTATTTGAATAAAAAGCAATTGTTATATATATATAAAGTACTTTAATGTTGCGAGTGAAAGCATCATCCTAAGAAAAGAAAAAAAAGAAAGAGCAGCCTAGTTCCATTATATATATATATAATAATAATAATACTTTCGCGCGTGCAAACCACAACTTATCAGAATAGAACAACGTAGAAAGATAAATGAAAAGACCGGGGTCGATAAAATGATAAAACGAGTTTAATCAACAAAGTAAAGTAATACCAACTCTATCATAGCGTCAATTAGTCAAGAAAAAGGAATACTATTTTTTCCTCATCGTAAGACAAAAAGAAGAAAGAAATAGGGTTTGCATGATTTGCATGATGAAAATAGGGGGATTGATTATTTCGATGAAAACAAAAAAGAATATAATAAAAGATGAGATAAAAACGATGATTTATCTAGATTTTTGAAATTCGTAATCCGTAAAAAAAACTCATGACTCATTGTCAGATTAGAAAAACGTATTGCATGTATCCTTTCTCATGAATATATGTGTGCAGTATATGCATGTAGGTATGGAAGTACGTACTTAAATATACAAGTGTGTGTGTGCGCGTGCATGATCATCAAAAATTGCAACGCACCTGAGATGTCCGTTGTGCATTTCCGTTAATATAATTAACACTGAATATATACTTACGAGTTGTAGAATGCATATTGTCAATAGAAAGTGTCTCCTGCTGCAAATTCCCATGTCATTTGGCCGGATGATCGTTGTGATACCTCTTTTTTCTTTTCTTAATTTTTGATTTTTCTGTATTTCCTTTTGTCGTTAAAAACTTCGTCACAATTTTAGATACACTCGATGATAAACGGCAAAGATCTCCTTGCACTACACGTAAACTGCATATCGTATCGCTATTTTAATGCTGCATTGTACACAGTAATGGCACGTTTCGGTACGACGCCATGTTAACTTCCGAAACGATACACTTCTTCTCTCCTTTCTCGAAAACAACTGGTTGACTCGGCGCGCAATGACACGCATCGCTTCATCCGTCGTCCAGGCAACCAACTTTATTATTCCTCGCGTGCTATAGACCAATCAACGACCTCCGAACGAGTTTCTTTCTGCGCAGTAAACTACTGCGCAACTCGACTCGCTAGAGGTATCAATTTGGCGGCTTAAAATAGAAATTCAAACTATCTTTATTCGAGTACAAAAATATGAGTTGTATTAACCCTTATTTTTTCTTATTTTGAAAAAGAAAAAAACAATAAAATACATACACACACCATTCTTCAATTTGCTATCAGAATGACGATCGAAATCGAATAGATATATTTCTGGTTTCAAAGTGCTAGTGTCAATTTACTATTCTGTCTATATAATAGATTATAACATAAATAAATTTATGTATCTGTCTTATTAGATGCAAAAAAATAAGTAGCGATTATATTATATTATATAAAAAATCTCTGAAAAAAAAAATGAATTCAATGCAGATACGGCTCGTTTAAGGTGTAACAATAGCACGTTTCACGTGCATAAAATTTATGGAGATGGAAATTGTATGTTCCGTGCGCTCAGCTATATCCTTTGGCAAAATGAAGAAAAGCATCAATATTTGCGTAACACGGTTAGCTAGCACAAATAATATTACTTTCCTTATATACCTATATGATATAGGTAATATTCTTATATCAAGAAAACATAGTTATTGTTTTTTGATGAATAAAAATGTTAGATATTAATAAAATAAATTATAATACAGGTTGCTAGACATATAAAAAATAATTGGCACGAATATGGTCCTTTCGTAATGGCTGAATGGAATATATCAAATCCTGAAGAATATTATGGACACATGAGAATGGTTGGGACGTTTGCAAGTGAGCTCGAATGTACGGTAGCAACAAAGCTTTATAATATGAATCTCGCTATATATCGTGAGATAGAAGGCTCGAATGAGTTAGAACGTGTTTTCTACAGTCATATAAATCATTATTGTCAGACTGCCAGGTTGCTCTTCACTGGACATTCAGACAGCGGTCATTACGATATTTTACTTAACGATTAAATTTTGTGTATATTTCATTTTAATGAACACTTTTATTCCATATATCTGCTTATTTTATTATTATATATAATTTACATGTAAAGAGATGTGAGACAATGAAATATTTACTATAATCAGCGTTTTACTTTTTATAAATATATACGAGTCCAATTGTATATATAAATAAAATTACATATAACGCATACAATAACAATTATTTATTTTCTCTTAATCGTCTTTTTATAATTTTTATTTTGTAAAGAAAAAAGAAATTGTATTTTTGTGAGGATAATAAAAGATTTTGCAAACATAAAGATAATAAAATATACATTTTGTAATTTACGATAGATAGTTACTAGATTTTTAAAAAAATATTTACATTATTATAAAAAATTGTATATTTTTTACTATGAATTATAAATTAAATTAATCAATAGGTAATTAAAATCGTTATTGTATACAATCATCGTTTATAAATATGTAATAAATAGAAGGCTTTTATAAATTGAAATATTGTTAGTGCAAGAGTTGATAATCATTCACATTTAATGTTCACGATTAATCAAGTGTTTCTTATAACTGTTAAAAAAAAAATAGGTATAAGTTTTATCAAAGACGAATGATATTTGTTGATTGAACTATTATCTATAGGGTAATACGAAATGTTCAGAAATACATTAACATCGTTATATTTCCTTCCAGTCTTTAAAAATCTTCAGCACATATTTTTCTATTAATTCTAAACAATACTTCTTTATATACTATCGTAGTTTCTTCAATCTCGATACCATTTTGTTAACTTAGTTATAATAACGGATATTACGCAACTGGAATAAAAATATTTCTGTGTATAATTAAAGGAAACAAATAAACATTATTTCTTATGTAATATGGAACCTCGGTTTGCGAGCATAATTCGTTCAAGGAAGATGCTATTAATGCAAAACAATCATACATCAAAGCGAAGTTTGTTATGAAAAATACATAATGAAAAATCGGATAATTCGTACCACAATTTATTCATGTAAAAATAATAAAAATTGCACTTTAATTACTAGTACGAAACCAAGTTACTCGCAATCCAAGGTTTGATTATATATGTGTGGCTCGTACAATAATTATTAATCTTAGAACTACAAACTTATTTTTTTAACTCCCAAACTACAAACTAGGGTATATATTTACCCCAAGGGTTTTTTAGTCCTAGAAACTGTTCTGATAGCAATAATCAGACTTTTAAGTATATGAATTTTTTGTTTTCATGCCAAAGGGAATGGTGAAGAGCAAATTCAATTTCACTAAAGTTTAATCGATGAAAAATCGATTTAAATAAATTAAAGTATTGAAAAAAACGATCAAATCTTCATTTAATTTAAGTTTAGTAGTTCTAGGCTTAATACATCCTATTGAAGTGTAATAATAAAACAATTTAATTAACACTTTATCTAACCTTGCTCGATACAAAAAACGTGAATTCCATCCATAAATTAAACTCGATTGATTCCTTCTAACAGCTTCCACAATATCTTTTGCAACTTGTTGCTCACTCTGCTTTATCGATCTGTAAATCATTCATTAAAAAGTCAAGAAAGTAAATAATAAATAAGTATTTATGCCTTACATACTTTCATTCTATATAATAATAAATAAATTTAATTTTTACCCTTTTTTTGTTATAGGTGATATCGCAAGAAATGTACAATTAATAAGAAAATCACATAATTTTTCACACAAGTATTCCATTAGATCTGTAAATCATGCAAAATATCATGTAATTTGAAATAAGTAAGTATACTATAACTAGGTAAGATAGAAAAATTTATTTTTTCTTATTATTATGAACTTTATATACATATTTTTATAATTAAAATGATGAAAAAATTCATTTTAATAGCTAACTGCATATTAAATTCATAAATTACAGGTAGAGAAATACGTACTATTTAGAGCAATTCCAGAACTTATAGAAGCATCTTTGTCTGATACAGGTGTTACTCCAATGATATAAACTCGTTCCCGACGTAACATTAAAGATAAAAATGCTATTATAGTCTAAAAAGAAAAAATGAGTGGGAGAGATTGATAGTTTATTAAATGTTAAGAATACTTTTTTGATATTTTTCTTGTGAATTTTTTTGGATCATTTCAAAAATGGTCAATGCAATATAATCAATTCTATTATCAATTTATTTAACATAATAATAATAATAATTATTATTATTTGTTTTTATCGATATACACCGATGACATTATTGACAGCTTACATAATTTTAAATTGTTAATCGACAATTACACACTTCAGCATGAAACGAACTTTGATCTGTTACGAATCGTTAATAAATACGTTTAACTTCTCTCAGGTGGAATATATTTAGTTTTTTGATCACACATGTCAAATATTACGTCAGTGACAAATAATAAAATATTTAAAACGGCTCAGTATCATAATCATACGAAGTATAATTCCTATTTATAATATAATTAAAGATAAGGTTCCGTTACACAAATTCTGATCATATAGGTTTACGAAAAAAAAATTTTGTTCCAATCAGTTACGGATAAAATATTTGTTTTTTTTTTGCGCGATCAATTTCTATGAAACACTTGTTAAAAAGCCGCAAAATTCAATTTGAAAACTATGCTTACCGAATAATGATTCATCCAAATTGTCATTGCGGTGTCAAAAATATCCACGCATGGAGAATCTATACATGTTACTAAAATATCGATTCCACCGAACTCGTTTTTGAAATTATTTGTTATATCTTTCATCTCCTTAGGGTTCGAAGTATCGCACTGATAAGCTATTATTCTTGGATTTTTCAAAGATTCCCCTTCTGTTCTTTCCTTTCCTTTAAAATTATCCTTTAAACCTGTGTAACGAGATTGGAGATCTAAAGCTAATTGCTGTACTAAATTGTTATCTTTGTCTATACAAATTATTGAACATCCTTTTTTAGCAAATTCTTCGGCTAGAAATGTGCCTAATGTTGAAGTTGCTCCAGTTATCTAAAATATATTGAAATAATTAAATAGATTAAATCAGTAGCGAGAAATAATTGACTATATAAATAATCAATAAAAAAATGATCACACAACGAATGATTTAATAAAAATTATGATTATTATTACTATTTGTATTAATTTACCACAACGACATCACCGGTTAGATCTCTTGGTGGCTTTGGTAAAAGAGACTTAATAAAATTCAAAATTCTTATGAGAAAATAGAGTATAATTGCAATCCAGTATTCAATGGTAAACAAAAAAAAGATATCCATTGAAGGAAGTCCAATTCTCACTTCATTCGTGGCATATTTGTCTTTTTCTGATATCATTGTAAAATCTACAAGAATAAATTTCATTAATTTCCCATTAGTTTTTTTGTTGAATTTTGTCAGTAGACTTTGTTTCGGATTTCTATTCCATCGAAGTTCTGAATTTTTCAATAAATTTGACGTTTCGTGCAATGTCCTTTCATTTGTTTTTTTTCAGTAATCTAATTGTAGATTCTATATTTAAATTAGAATTTATTTAGGAAGTAACTATTTTTTTATGAAATTTCTGCTCCTTTTTTTGGAAAAAATAAGTGTATGTTCTTAAAAAACAATCGATAAAAATAAAATTATAAAATAATAAAATCATAACTCGATGAATTCGATTGACAATTGTAATTAGTTCTATGACGAGATATGAATAACCGGTTCCGAAGAAATGCATACGTTAAATTACTAAATACTAGTTTCTGTTTTAGAAATCGAATGTCGATAAGTGAAATTTGTGGAAAGTATGAGGAATAAAATAACGCTAGACTTATTATATAATCGTATACAACAATATCGTGCTATTACGTTAGAGATTTCAAGTTTTGGCTTGATAAGATCAATAAATGCATAAATACTTCGCGTTAGAAATTACACTTATTTTATTTTTATAAATTGCTAACGAAACTTTCTATTTTTTTTTGTTTTATATTTTGTTTTTACAATCATTAATATTTAAATTATTTTGTACATACATGATGTTCATAATATTATATAGATTTGTATTATTAAAAAGAAATAAAAGAAGAAGAAGAAAAAGAAATATTATTTATATTAAAAATATTCAAGTATAATACGCGGAACAATTACGAGATTTTTCAAATAATTTTCATATACAATATCATATGATCAGTATAAATACCATGTTAACGATAAACGATATTAATTCTATCACTAGTTTATATAAATCGACTATTTGTATTTAAGGTGTGACCTTCATTCAAATTCATCACTTTTAATAAGCCTTAATGTTAGAATAAATAATCCCGCTAATTAAAACATTATAATAGGCAATTAATTTTGATGTATTCGTTTCGATGTAATATAGGTTTAAAAGATACTTAAAACACCGAAAAAAAAACAAAAAAAACAAGCAGTTTATCGTACGGTAATAACATCAACTTAACGTTTTTTTAAAAATTCTGATTTTAGCCACTATTAAATAAATGATCCAAACTTTTGTTATTTTGATTATTAATTTGACAATATATATATATATATATTATATTTTACAATTAGTAAATTAGAAATAAATATAATTAATCTAATAATGAAATATATATAAATAAACATAAGCAATTAGTTTGAATTATCATTCATCTGCAATATAAATTATTAAAAAGAGGACTTTATATAAATGATATTGAATAACTTAAAAATTAATTGATAATTTTAATATTATAAAACCGGTAACCATTAACAAAATACACTTATATAATAACACCGTCACTTTAAATTCACAAAAATAAAAAAAGAGAATTATTAGGTATTATTAGAAATATATATATATATTTGAACACAATAAATATAACACTAATATTTGTGATAGTAAGGATAGTTTTATGTCTAGGAAAAGAATCGTACGTTTCTAACAGCTTGCTTTGCTCGCTTGAACTTGACTGAGCGGTGGTTCTCATTTTCAATGTATGTAAAGAAAATCTACCTAACCTGAGTCAAGGCCGCTCTCAGGGCCCTTTAATTTTTTTCCGTATTACGGTCTGTTTCCTTTCTTCTCATCATTGTCATATGCTTATTCATATATTTATTTATGTAAGAATTTTAATTTCATACCGATACTTCTTATTTGTTTATCGTTACACATTTGCGCGTGATGTAAAATGAAAGTAAGATAATGATATGTTGTTTTAATAAAAATTAAAACTTCTCGAAGTTAAAATAGAATAGAATTAAAAATTAGATTATTTAAAATTTTCAATAAAAATTTGGCCAACTTTACAATCAATTTTTATGTATTATATATGATTGATTTGTATATGCAATTCGATGTGTGATTATGATATTTATTTAATAAGAAAGAAATATTATAATTTTCTATTTCAAGTTTTTTTGAATTTAGATTTAATTCAAATATGTTTCATTTTATTTTTATAATATTGTTCTGTGCTTTTTCCTCCTTCGATTTTTTAATTGCAAAAAATATTCTAAATCATTAAATTTTGTTTAATAATAAAATATGCTTTCCTTAACCCTTTCGCTACGGAACGGATCTCCGCAGCGGTACTCCCGCAGTACAACCTATCGCCAATATCATATATATGATCAATATCTGATTGTCCGAAAATTTATTTCTGAAATATTTGAAGCTATTAATACAAGTATGATTTCATAAGAAAGAAAGAACAAAAATGATGCCTCTAGGCAACTCTAAAGATAGATGGCCGCAAGGTATGTACCATGAAACATGACTAATATATTTAAGTGTTTATTAAGTCTTCGTATCTCGATCGAGTTATTTTATCGAATTTCATATAGAAATGTTGTTTAATATTACATGTTATTCGTTATAACATTCTTTTTTTTTTTTATCATAAAATTTTTTTAATAAAGCTTTAAATATTATGTGCCTTTATATATTTCTTTTCTTATACAAGAGCCCATAGAATATATACTGAATGTTTATTAATTAATTTAAATGCCTGGAAAAAGAATTTTTTGTTTATCGAATGATTTGTTTTTTACACAAATTAAATACACGATCCATTTTCGGAACTCGTCAACGCTTGTTTAATGATCGTTTTTATAATATCAAACTCGTTGAATAACATACAGAAAAAGTTGCAATTATTTAAAATTAATAGTGAAATGGTCACGACCGAAGAGATCCAACTACGCGTCATAATCTTTTCTAACAAATAAGTTTTTCTTTTCTTTTTTTGTATAACTTTTTAAATTGTTATGCAATAATCAGTTGCAATTAATTTTTTAGATGATTCGACGATCGACGTTTGCAAGAAAATCAAGGATCAATCGCATCGCAGACTCCGGAATGATTCTAAAATAGAATAAGAATGAAATATTCCAAAAGAATAATATGTGGAGAGGAAAAACTTAAACTTAATACAAAAATTAAATAATCAATAAATCGGTAAGTTAATTGAAGAATCTAAAAAACCTATTTATTGCATTCAAGGAAAGGAGACATCGTGGGATCGAATATTCCGTGTAATTTTTCCTAATAGCATGAATTATTTCACAAGCTGCATATTCCGGTCTAACGATTCCGAAAATGTAAGGGAATCTATAAAAAGAAAAACAAACAAAAGAGCAAATAAATAATTTTTTCAATTAATCTTATTTTCTACGAATTCTTGTTTTAGGTGATAATTTGCGATAACGATTTTACTTTTTTTATTCATATTTCATTTATATGCAAAAATCAAATATTTGTATGTATTTATATTTAAGTATAAACCTATACTTAGGATCCTTTGCTAATCCTGTATCAACGTAAAATGGATAAATCGTTGTAAAATGTATGTCAGGTTTCGAAGGATTTGTTCTTACTTCTTCGTATAGAGCTTCCATTAGACCTTCGATATAAAAAAAGTTTCTAATATCATATAAATATATATTATCTTATTTTTAAATGTAATTAACATATAATCATTGTATTAACCTCGAACAGCGAATTTCGAGGAACAGTAAGGAACTTTCTGCGAAACACCGTACATTCCACACATACTACATATGGCCACGATGTGACCTTTTCCTCGTTGCAACATTGATGGAAGTATTGCCTCTATCGTCTTCATAAAAACAATGTATAATTATAATAATCAATTAGAAATTAACTATTTTTCATTAAGTATCTAACTCTTCCACATATATATTACAATTTCATTAAGTTCCAAATAAAAGTATATAATAAAATATCATTTTTTCTTAAAAAGTGTATAATGAATTTTAAATTAATTGTTTGCTATTATAATATATATTACCCAAAAATGCGAGAAAACATTAACATTAAACGTTCGTTCAATATCGTCGGAACTATGATTGAGAAGAGAACGATGATACAATATTGCAGCATTATTAATTAAAATGCTAACTTGAGGTATTCCAATTTTTCTCATCGTTCTTAACGCTTCATGCACTTCCAATCTTTTCGAAACATCAACGGCGAAACCATAAACCTTCAAAGATATATTTAATTTAATATACTATAACAAGAATTTTTTTTGGAAATATTATAACCTCTCCACCATTTTTTGACACTGCAGACATCGTCTCTCGATTCGCATCGATATTAATATCCCAACAAATTACTATGCAACCCATTAAGCCTAATTGAATCGCTAATTCTCGACCAATACCTCGGCCAGCACCAGTAATCTTCAAAAATACAAAATTAATTAAGATGTAAATTATTGAAATTTTTTAAATCGGTAATTATTAATCATTCATTATTAATCTGATACATTTCTATTATAAACAATAGTTATATGATTGTAAAAAAATACTGAAAAAAATTCATAATACTTATATACATAAAAAATAAAGTAACATATTCCTTACTAAAACTGTTTCTCCGATTAAGTTTTTCTTAGCGGTAGGTAAGACAATTTTGAACGATGCAACTATTATTGCCACGCTTATTTTTATCGACAAAATAATCAAGTCTAAGATGACTCGTGGAAAACGGACAAATCGAAAAATATTTTTCATCTTCCATTTTCTATAGGTTAATAAAAACATATTGCATAATGATATATCGAAAAATAAGATTGTTTTTAAAGCTTACCGATTATTAGCATTATGCAGGCTCGGTTTAATATCTGACATATCGATGGACTTGTAATTAACATAACTTGACAAGACTAAACATTTTAGAATATCTAACGACGATGTAAAACGATTCCTCATACCATTCGTGTTTTGTTTTTCTTTATATGATATATATATAAAACGATCAACATCAACATTAGATAGATAAATTACCTATCGAGTGTTTAAATTATGTAATTTTATCTCTTTGGATTACGGTAAATAAGATGTAAGAACGTAATAGAGCAGAGCGGTTCATATATAACACAGTAAATCATTCTCTGTAAAAAAAAAGTAAAATGAAAATTACATTAAAATAATTCTCGTTCGTGTTGCATAGTACCTGCAAATATATAAAAGATATTAACAAACATTATAAAGTAATTAGTTTCTGTATATTAAATGGATAGAAGGAATCAAGGAAAGGAGTAAAGGAATATGATATCAATTAGGAAGTTAAAAGAAACTAATTACAATTATAATGTTTATGGTAAGCGGTCTTTGGCTGGATTTTACTTGCAATGGAATGTACAACATATTAAATATGTTAAACATTATACTGAAAGTAAAACACCATTGCCCAGGTCTAACCACGAGGAGGTAACCGCTTCCGAAGACCCGGGATGTGCATCATGAATTATATATGCGAATATAATTTAAAGAAAATAAGATAATCAAAACGAGAACGTTTCTTAAAGAACACCACTCTTAGTCCCCACCATAACTATTTCATCAATTCGCCGATAACACGTATCAATGATTACATGGCAATGTCTAACGGAGAACTGATTGAAAACCAATGTGAGTTAACGAAAAATTTGATGTTTAAATATAAGACCAGTAACGAAATCAAGTTTAAAAAATTCATCTCTCTAAAAACATAAAATAAAAAAATATTATAATTATTTTCTATTTAAAGTATGTTACTTAGTATGTAATGCTTAAAACAGTACATATGTGTTAAAACAATCTGTGATATAAAGAGAGTATATAAAAGTATTAAAATAATTGTTAAATAATTGGTAGAAATGTATATTGATGTTAAAAAGATCGGTATATATGTTAGGAGCACCGTCTTCTTCGAAGTCTTCTGATAGACTGAGTCAAAATCCACTAGAAAATTACTTTTATTGAAAGTTGTTTATATGTTTTTCCGAACGTTGCGCATGTGTAAAAAAGGAATAATACATCTAATCAATGAAATTTAAGATTATAACGTTATGATTTTTCAAATTTTTAATTTTTACGTAATTGTTTAAATAAATGTAAATTTATTTTAACGTTCCTGTGCAGTGGTGACTTCGGAGGGGGAAATTTTCATCGAAAAGAATATCACATCGAAATCGTAATATTTAAAGTATGTTAATAATTGTGTAATGCTTATACTAGTACATATATGTTTAAACAATCTGAAATATAAAAAAAGTTTATTAGAATAATAAAATAATTGTTAATTATCAATGAAAATAAAAATTTGAATCCGAAAGCACGGACTTAACTGTCGATGCTTCTTCCTCTTCGAAACCTTCTGTTAGACTGAGATGTTGTCCCATAAAAAAGTTTTTGCTATCGAAAGTTGTTTATTTGTTTTTCCGAACGTTGCGCATTTCTAAGAAAGGAATAATTAATGTAATCAATTAAATTTAAGATAATAACGTTCTGATTCTTCAAACTTTTAATTTTTACGTAATTGTTTAAATAAATGTAAATTTATTTTAACATTCCTGTGCAGTGGTGACTTCGGAGGGGGAAATTTTCATCGGAAAGAATATCACATCGAAATCATTTTCTTTTTAAAGTATGTTAATAAGTGTGTAATGCTTATACTAGTATATATATGTTTAAACAATCTGAAATATAAAGAAAGTTTATTAGAGTAAAAAAATAATTGTTAAATAATCGATGAAAATATAAATTTGAATCCGAAAGCACGGAGTTAACTGTCGATGCTCCTTCCTCTTCAAAATCTTCTGTTAGACTGAGATGTTGTCACATAAAAAGTTTTTTCTATCGAAAATTGTTTATATGTCTTTCCGAACGTTGCGCATGTGTAAAAAAGAAATAATTCATCTAATCAATAAAATTTACGATTACATCTTTCTGATTTCAACATTTTTATCATTTTTATGCAATTATTTTRATGCTCCTGCATAGTGATGATTTCGTTGGTAAAATTTAACTGTAATATAAGAAAAGTGCATTAGTGCATTCAAATAATTTTTAATTAATTGATGCTATAATTTCTATGCAATTTTTATACAATTGTTCCATGAAAACTACACTGTAAAGGTGTAATTATTACAATATATAAATTACAGTTATATAATTGTAAATATTGAATGAATACTAACTAATAGAATAACATGTAAGAATTGAATTCCTTTTTCTCACATTTATTAATGTATATGTAAATGAAAAAAGCAAGTACATTTCTTTACACTATTATGCAAACAATATATTAAAACAATGAATAAACAATCTACTAAGGGAAAATGTGAATTATTGAAGTTTACCATTATAATAGAAGAAAGCTGGGAGATTTTTGCTCGTTTAAATATCATAAAAAATTGCCATGATCCCTTTTAAAATCTTGTAAGTTCTTCTCTTATGTATGTACTTAATATATAAAACAATGAGATATCCAAATTGATTCTGTGCTTTTCCAAATCTTCAAATACTTGCAAATCTGCAAATTATAAGATTGTATTAGTAAAGTATCAAGTAAACTTGACAATATGCACGGTAGGTATTATAGTAATTCAGAAAGGACATCATACACTTAAAACTTTATCAAACTACATCTCTTGTCAATATTTTAAAAATAATGAATAAAATAAGGTTAATATATATTAAAAACTTTGACGTAACGCATAGAACAACAAAAGAAGCACAGAAAAAGCGTATAGAAAGGAAACCTCGTTGCAGATATTCTTAAAACAATTGACATGAAGCAATCTAGTTATCTTTAAGAAATAAAACAACAAGAATTTGTCCACATCGGTATAGAATATGGGAATTTCTATATTCATAGTTGGCATAAGAGATGTCAATTGTTTTGTTTCAATTTATTTTAATTCTTTAAGGATGGATACAGTGCTTTATGTCAATTGTTTTAAAAATATCTGCAACGAGGTT
>NW_014569599.1:0-40301 GCF_001313835.1 Polistes canadensis
GGGGGGGGGGGGGTAGAGAAAGCATTGTGTGCAGAAACTCGACAGAATAGAGGTGGGGGTAGAATTCATGGGGTAATTCCGTGTTCGATACACCGTACCCGCTTAAGGCTGCGATGTTACCCGGCGTCACATAAGCGTAATACCGGATAAGCCGCAATAATGTAGACTCGCTGTGCGTGCATGCGAAAGCGGAATAGATCCCGCTGTTCGAAGAGGTTTCAAGAGCCGAATGTCCATGGAGATATAATCATTGAACCGAAACTCGAACAGGGAACTCGCCTTGTCCGGCATTGATGTTCAACTATTCTGTTAAAGAATCTTCGATTTGGATGTGCTGTTACGGTATTGTACACGTATACATGTATACAAATAAATTGATCATATAGGTTGGACGTATAGGTTGATGATCTATAGGTTGAATGTTAGGGATAAAGGCAATAATGAGGCATCACATATCGTAGATGGATTTATGGAAACGTTCACGATATTCAATCGACTAGCTGCCGATTATCGTGTCTACGATTAACGTGTCGACTGACGTACCGAGTTTCCTTGATAGTTTCAAGCCAATACTAATCGCTTTACTAGGATGAACTTTGAATTCGATCGTGTAACTACGAGTATTTATTATTTTCACGATACGATCGATACATCATAGATTTATACTATTACTTATGTCGTAGAAAAATATTGTTCAAAATTTAGTTTAATACTGTACGGTAATTATTATGCTCTTAACAGAATATTATAACATTCATAATAAGAAAATACGAATCGCCAACGTATAAGAAGTCTACGATTATTCGGGGAGAAAATCTGCTACTCGAGATATCAGTTAGGACAATGCGTTAGTACAATATGCTCTCGTTTTAGAAAGGAGATATACGGTCTTTGAAGTATTCGTTTGCGATTAAAAAAAAAAAGGCGGAATAACGAGAAGAAAAAATGGAGCAGTCACCGGAGGGATCTATTCTTCCCTTTTGTTTTTTTTTTTCCAAACGGCGAGTCCGGCGATCAAGCTTTCCTACTTGCTTGCTTGCTTGCTTGCCTGCTTGCTTGCTTGCTTCGAAAACTGTCCCCGCTTTTGTAGAAAAGGAAGATTTAATCTTCTTTTCTTCCTTCTTCCATGGATAGAAGAGAAAAACTCGCTTAGCTTTAAAGCGGCTACGCAAAACAATACGAAGTAACCAGCAATTTCTTTTTAAACTCGCGAACGTTTCGTCTACGTTCTTCTTAAAGTAAAAGAGAAAATGGAATAAGGGGAAAAACGGCTCGAAATGAAATCGTAAAGAAGAACGGAAGGGTCTTTTGGCACTACCGAGCCAAAGGGACGGCGACCAACGACGTGAAATGACGAGGAACAATGAAAAAGGGATGAAGCTTAAAAGAAGGAAGACAGAAAAAGAGAAAGAGAGAGAGAGAGAGAGTAATTAGTGCGAAGAGCATTAAGTAGACACGAGGTAATTTCGAGCGGCCATTTTTCACAGTAATCTGTGGTATTCGCGCGAGACTTTTCCGGCAACCCGGATCAGCGTCTTCATTTTGAGCGAGTATCCGTTCGCAAGAACGGAGACAGATGCCGGGCAAGTATAGTAAGCTTTAAGATAGGTTTATCATGAAATACTAGGAAAAAGAATGAGGAAGATTATTGCTAGGATTAAAGGTATTAATCGATAAATTAACAATAAAACGAACAAAATCGATCAGGAAAATTGGTTTAGGTAAAGCTAGTACCTATTATTTGTTTCATTTAGAAACGGTTGCATTCAGATTTTATTCATACTTACACGGAACAAATGAAAATAATACTTATATATTATATAATCAAAATGTACTATATCTAATACGTAAAAAGATGATCGGTGAGTTTGAGAAGAATTTATCGTATAAAATAAAGATGTATTCTACCAGTCCTAAAACTCCCCTAAACCATTAACCCTCTCTATAAGAATATTTCAATTTGAATAAGATTTTAGAAAGAAAAAAATAAGAAGAACAAAAAAATATCGAATGTTATCAGGTAGGTATCTGTGAGATGGAAAGCGTATAGATGATAATAGATTAGCTTGGCAAGAGAGTAGAGAGATAGGATCGTGTTATCGAGTAAGATACTTATAAATCGGATTCATCAGCGTGAGAGGCTCGAAATCGAGAACGGTATCGAGAACGGTATCGAGAACGGTGCGACGACATCGTTGTCGACTCGCCTCGCCTCATTAAATCTTACAGACATCCGATGAAGCGCGTTCGAGGCGGCGGCTGCTTCTGCTGCGAGAGAACGTAACGCGATTATGCGCTCTTATCCTGTTTCCCCGACGTTAACCGAATCTTCCTACCCCGTGCGACTGAATTTCACGAGGGTGGGGACAGACACAGGCAGGGAGGCAGGCAAGCTCGTCGCGGCTGAACGAGAGAGAATAAAGTATGATTAAACGAGAAACAGAGACTGATAGAAAATAAAAGAGAAAATAGTAGAGATGAAAAAAAGAAGAAGAAGGAAAAAAGCACGTCACACGCGACCGAAGTGATACTTCGGTTTTTTATCTTGCTCATTTTATTAAATTATTAAAATTTGATCGATATATATTTTCTTTGGTCTTTCCCAACCTCACTCGAATAACGCGCTGTCCTCTAAAAACCTTTCACTTTTCGTGTCGCTTCGGAGAAACAGGGGGGTGGGAAAAAACAAATGAAAATGAAATTAAAAAAGAAACAAAGGAGAGAAGAAACTTACGGACGGATAGACGGATGACAGAAACGAAATAGAATAAAAATAAAGTAGAGAGGGGTTGTTACGTTACGAACGGTGAAGAAGAAAGAGAAAAAGCATATTTGACGAGATAGAAAAGGCATAAAGCAACGGAAAAGTAACGAATATTCTTTGTAACAATCGATCTTCCAGGAGAGAAGTTCTCCCTAGGGATTCAGGAGGATCCGCGCGTATAAAGTTCGCACGAACGACGACAGGCACGGACGCAACACCGAATCCTCCATGGATTATCCGGATTTGCGCGACCAACCGTCCGGTGTACGTCGCCCACCTAGGATGACGCCGAGGACGTTGACGTTTCTCTATCAAACGGACACGTGCAAACCAGTTACGAATGATAACTACCTGCTTATCCTGCATCTATTGAAATATTACCAAGCTATTTCAGTTCCTACGATTTCACTTTGATCCCACGGTCGCTCCTATTAAAACATATTAACGATTAAAAGTAGAATATTATCTTTGATCTAAGATGGAATCATGATTAATTCAATCCCAAGTTTTATTATTCTATTGAAATATAAAGATTTTGGTTACACTACCAGAATATATCAAAAGTAACTTTTATTATTTCTAAAGTATCGTTTGCGAAAACTTGGATAAATTTCAAGAAAACGATACAATCGATACCATTTTCCTATGGAAAAAGCATACTTTCGATGAGAAGCACTTTCGACAGTCGTCTACGAGTATACATACATACATATGTATAAATACGTCTGTACCATTCGAAGAGAGAGTAGGAAGTAAGTACATGTAGGCTCAACTGAAAAGCCTTAGCGCGCTCGCTCTCTTCTCGACGCCATTTTAAATCCCCTTTTTGGTGGAAAACTAGCTCTTCAGGCAAGTGTACGAGCTCCCACTTTTGTAACCTCCGAAAATCCGTCAATGCTTTTTCTCAAGAATTGCATGCGAAACCTTTTTCATCTTATCTTCGATACGAGAAGTAGCAGAAAAAAAGGAAAAAAAGAAAGTTAAACAAAAGTAAAAGAGGAAAAAAAAGATATCGATAGAAAATAAACGTACGGATCCTCTTTTCTTGATCCCAGAAAAAAACTCTATAGAAGAATTTTCGTGGCACATCTGAAATTCGAAAAAAGAAGATGTAAAAAAAAATGAGAAAGAAAAATCACGTTCACGCATTTTCCTCGTCCAATAAAAGACATAACGTACAATCGTTTCAGCACGCGTTAGAGAACATTTAGGACGGTGAGAAGGGGAAAAAAATGATCGGTAACGAAACGGAAACGTTGAAATCAATGAAAAGAGAAAACGAAAAGAAAGGATGGTAATTAATTGTTCGTGGATGATTCCAAACGTTTGATTTTTCGCCCTGGTGTCTCGAAAAATATGACCGTAAAAACGATCTCGTTCCAAACGGGGGGTGAGGGAAATAATCGGAAAGGGAGAATAAGAGGAAAAAGAAGAAGAAGACCAAAAAAAAGAAGAAAAAATTCGAAAAAAAAAACACGAAGAGAGAAAGAGAAAGAGTATCATGCAGTCGGTTTAATTAATTATCGAGCTCGCTCATTCTCTCTCTCTCTCTCGCTCTTCACTTTGACCGACTCTCACCGAAATCTCAGCGGGTACATCGTCGAACGGTAAAGTGAAAATAATCGAAGCGATCGTGTCGGTATTCCAGTCCACTCCACACCCCCTGACTTCGCCCTTCACCCTGCACCCCTTCCCCACTTTCCCCACCGTTTGCGTTACGTCGATTAATTAATATTTCGATTCGTAGCAAGCGATAACGTGGAAGAGGGAACGGCCAGCGAAAGGGACTGGACGGGCATCAAGGGCGCGTACATCAAAGGGCCACCCGTTGAATGCGAAGCCAAGCGCGCGATTTCGATCGATCGAAGCCAGGAGTTTGATCCCTTTTTTCTCGACTAAAGTCCGTTCGAGCGAGAGTAGTTAGGTGCGTGCACAGCTTTTAGAAAAATCAATTTCATATTAGGAGATAGTTATTAGACGTAACGTTACTGCTACGAGATCTAACTATTTTTGAGATATTATCGAACGATCGATAATATTCGAATGATTCCAAAAGGAAAGGGATAGAATTTATATATTAGTGGAATCTATAATATTAATATGAAAAATTAGGGAAATGAAATTTGCGTTATATTACGGTTGACCAAGTTGATGAAAAAGTGCTAGACGAAAATTGTACTACGTAATTAAGATAAAAAATTAGGTTACAGAGACTGGAAGCTCTAAAGAAAATTTAGAAAAAAAAAAAAAAAGCTGCGTTGACTTTTTCATTTATATCATTACGTGCATGTCATTAACGCTTAGATGCACCAACAAGAGTAACGTTATTTGACTGCTTCATTAACACTTCCCCTTCGTGTTAGAGTTTTAAAATGTAATATAATCTAAGCGTCTTTCTATCCCCGAGTTTTCATAAACTCTCTCTCTCTCTCTCTCTCTCTCTCTCTCTCTCTCTCTCTCTCTCTCTCTCTGTTCACTCGTTAATTCTCTCAACTTCTCTTCCTTTCTTTTCGAAAGACAACCTCTTCAAAGAATCCAATGTATGTCACTGCTTCCGAGAATGATGAATATAATAAATCTCTACGTCATTACAGAATAAAACCTCTTTGAAAGTCGAATAATTAATTAGTTAGCTCGTATCTATGAAAAGACGTTCTTCTTTTTTTTAGAAAAAAGAATTATTCTATTCAGATATTAATTTTTAATATTGAAACATTAGAGTTAAATATGAACAAAAAAGAATAAAACATCGAAAACACGTATTTATATTAAAAATGGCCAATCCAATACCACGAAGAAGTACACGTGCTCACATGTGCCCATTTAAAAAGTGAGAAAGACAAGAGGGTAACGTGCGCTTGCGGAAATATCGTATTCGTTGAAAGAAGTGGAAGTAAGGGTTGGTGGGTGGGTCTTTTAAGTAGAAGGAGGACATATGCGGAAGGGAATATTTATGTATGTACATGCGGTACGTACTACTTTGGCAAAATATAAAAAGAGATTGCATGGCTGATTTATGTAAATACCGTTGGCCTGCGAATAAATGATTTCCGTCGCGGAGTAGTCGAAAATGTATTTCTTTACGTGTGAGTGGTAAACGAATGACAGAGAAAAAGTGTGAGTAGGCGAGTAAAAACGAACGAACGAACGAAAGAACGAACGAAAGAACGAACGAAAGAACGAACGAAAGAACGAACGATAGATAGATAGATAGAAAGAGAGAGAGGGGGTGAGAGAGAAAGGGTGCAGTAGGAAGCACGACGGGCGTTCAGGGAGTAAATATTTTTCGACGTCGTCAGTCGCGAGGGATTCGTGAAAGTTTATCGTATTTCGCACCCAGCTGCCTCGACTACCGTAAGTCGAAGAAGAAGAAGAAGAAGAAGAAGAAGAAAAGGAGGTGGAGAAAGGTTGGCAAAGTCGAAAGGAACCGAATGAAGTGACGACGACGAGAAAAGGAGAAGAAGAAGAAGAAGAAGAAGAAGAAGAAGAAGGAAGGTTCCTCTAGCAGCTTGGAGGATACACGCTCATCCGAACAACCTTATTTTCAAGACGACGAAGAAGACGCGCAACCTACTCAATTTGTGAACCGACTGCTTGAGTAGGCAGTGCACAAATTTCTAGAGTTGAGAATAATTTCTCTCATTCTCTATCTTCTTACTGGATAGCAGAAGATATCAAAGATATTCCAAGTGCGAACTCTGTTTTATCTTGTTAAAATAGAATCCTAACTTGGGTATATTATATACTATTAGAATGAAAAGGTGCTAGTAAGATTATTGCATTAAAATTGTTCATACCGATTCGTATAATCGTGAACTTTAAAGGACCACCACCACCACCCTCGTACCACCCTGGCAATAAGTTGTATCTTAATCTGGGATTTATCTTTATGGGAAAGTTTCCAATGTTAAATGTTAGAATAGAATTCTACGCCCGTATAATTACAATAGTCAAAGGATGACGACGAGAACGAAGACGAAGACGAAGACAAGATGTAATCCGTTTCGTTGTAAAGAACGTCATAAATGTTGAAACGAGTTAAACGCGAATGATATTAGATTTTATGGAATGAGAGAAGAGCATGCTTGCATCCATTTTACTAAGCGAACGAGAAGTCCAACAAGTATGCAGTTAAGTATTCTAAGAAGAATATTTAAATGACTAAGATAATATACATATATGTACGCGTTTACATAACAATGCAAAATCAAACATCCTTTTATAGCAATGACACTATCCACGAATTATGTCAATTTACATATATATTATATACGTTGCGTAAAAAAGTGTTAGGTATTCATTGCTTTTAACAAAAGAATTGTTTCCTAGAGAAAAAACACTTAGTAATGAATTTATAATATTCTGGAAAATAAAAGTCTGGAATATAAAATTTGTAAACAAAATTATTTCCTCATAGAGTCTACCGTAAATTAGCAGCCATAGCAGGCACACGAGATGCACTCTTTTGTCACAAGTAAAGTATAATTAATAACATACCAACTTCCTAAATAACTAATTAAAATTTTCGTACTATATATTCCAATAAATTTCTCCGAGTTGTGTAAGTTATTAAAATTCTATTGTTTATAAATGTTCAATAAGATAATTCATTTTCTTCCGATTATAAATTACCGGATAAATGGCATTCTCTCTTGTCATGGAAAAGCTTGGGATAGGATTAGGGTTGTAGATAGGAGCGAAAATGGAGGCTATTCTTGCGTTTACGCGTGAGCATCATCCTGGCGAGGAGAGTAATTACACGGTAATACTGGAGGCGACGGTAGACGAGAGAAAGAGAAAGAGAAAGAGACAGAGAGAGAGAGAGAGAGAGAGACTAAAACCATCTGTCCGTGTCCGTTCGTGTCGGCTGCCAAGCGACTCTGTAAACGTTCTGCGGTGATTCTTGCGAGTGTGTGCATGCGTGTTAATATAATGTATAGAGGCAAACGTAGCTTTGATGTTAGGAATGTATTTCTAAGTTAGCGGCTCCTCTTGCCGCCACGAATTCGAGCAAATATCTTCTTGGCGAACCGCGCCTGGCTTTCGACAACCAGACCGTGTAGCCGTGCCCGCGGTTTCATCCTACTGTGCTGATGCTACTACCAGCTTACAATCTAAACCCCCCAACCCCACCCACCCCATCCCACTCTATGCAACTCTTTGCTACCTCTTGGAACCTTATAGCTATACCCCTCTCCTCATTGACGCCAGTACGTATATCTATTCTATGAAACCTTACCACTACCACCACCACCGCAAAACGACGCGATGCTGTTGGATTTCAAACAGCTGGTGGAATTTACAAATTGATGTAAGATGTCGCTGTCATGCGTGTTAAACACTATCGTTTGTCGGGTTGCATATAACAAAGGCTTCTTCGGATCTTCAAACAACCACTTTTTTTTTTAATTCTACTCTAGGTTGTAGGGTAAAAAAAAAGATTAAATCGAAAAACTCGATCGTACAAATAAAAGTCATATTCCGTATCGTTCGGAAAGTCGATTAAAAACATAGTTGAAAAAAAAGTAACAAATTATTTTCTACCTAGAAGCTTAAAATGATTTCGTTAAGACTTAAGAAACGTCATTTTTGAAGTCGTTTGACTAACCCATCGATATCCCAAGTCACTTTACTCTTCACGTTAATCGAATCGATTCGACGTCCGTCTTCTTATCCGAAAAGTTAATGCGCAAGAAGTTAGAAGACGTTGACGTTGTACATCGAAGAAATAAAAAAAAAAAAAAAAGGAAGGGACAAATAAAAAAGCGAAAAAAGAAGGAAGGAAGAGATGAGAGAAACTAGAAGGGATGAAGGTGAGGGGTTGGGAGAGGGGAAAGGTAAGAAGGCATCTCTGGCAGACCACGTGAAAAAAGCTCTTAATCATATTTCCCTGAAACTCCAAGTTTTCTTTCCTTCCTTCCTTCCTTCCTTCCTTCCTTCCTTCCTTCCTTCCTTCCTTCCTTCATTTCTTCCTTCATTCCTTCTTTCCTACCTTTTTTTTCGTCGTTCGCCTTTCCATTAACTAATGACTAAGAAAGCGAATGTATATCGTTGGTATAATTTACGACGTATTGGAGAATATGAGAGAGAGAGAGAGAGAGAGAGAGAGAGAGAGAGAGAGAAAAGAAATAACGAAGAACGCTAGTAGAAGTTTCTTCTACTTTACTTCCTAAGTAAAGTCCAAGTTTTCATCGAGACTTCGTGGAAAGTTATAATTACAGGCTGATATAAAAAACTTCCACTTTACACCTTCGTCAATTCAACGCGTACAATCTCCACGTGATTACCTGCTTATTATTATAATAATAGTTAGGACGCGAGAAGTTCACAAGAAATATTTTTAATAGAAAAAACAAAATAATATCGATAAATCTTCTGCCGTATTTCTTATTATTTTTCTATCGATAATATTTGTTTTTCATTACTCTTTTCATTTTTTCTTTTTTAATAAAGTTCTATTAACACAGCATTAATATAATTGAAATTTATTTTATACCTATTTTTTATGCGCAGGCGGTAATCAATGATTCCCAATGCGGCATTCAACGTTTTAATAAAAAATAATCTGGCTAAACTATTAATAATTGATGACAAAAAAAAGTTATATTTTGTTCAATCTATGATAAAAAAAGTCAAGGAGAATCCGAAGATAAGACAAATACAAATTCTCTTTTCTCTGATGTGTCCTTTGAATTGCAATTGCAATCTCTCTCTCTCTCTCTCTCTCTCTCTCTCTTCCTAAGGTAAATGCAAAGAGAAAACAAAAGGATGATATTGCATTGGGCAGAAGGAAACGTGTATCTTTCGCGATCTCTCGTCGTCTCAATAGTTTCCGAAGTCCGAGAGCTGGACTGTCTGCGAAAAAGCAATGGGGGAAATGGAAGAGGGGTAGTTCGTGGGAAGGAATTCGATATATAACTGTAAGAGAAGTGGAAAAGGAACCGAGGCGGAACCACCTACTTCCCACCCACAATCAGAAGAGAAAAGAAAGAAAGAAAGTAAGAGAAAGAGATGGTCTACGTTCAGGAGAGGATAGGAAAGTTCCTTCCGAGAGAAGAAAAGTTTTGAATATTCAATACTTTACTCGAGTAATAAAAAAGAAAAAAAAAAAGAAAGAAAGAAAAAAGAAATGGGAAATGGAAAAAATGAATAGAAAAAGAGAGAAGAGAATAAAATAAAAAGATAGAAGATAGACGAGATCGAAGGAAGTAATTTAATATTTCGTATTTTCTTTATTTCTACGGGAAAGACTTCCAGCAAGAAGAGGTCTAAGGCTTAGTTGGTTCGGCCCTTGCGGCGAATTCGCGTGACTTGTGGTTTACAGAAATTGAAGAAGAGAGAGAGAAAGGAGTAGTAGTAGTAGTAGTAAAAAGGTCTAAGGACTAGGAAAGTACTTTCTATTCGCGTTGCGTCTGAGATACCCTAGCGTCACCTCTGGCACCCCTTGTCCTACCATCTCCATCTTTACCACTAACACAACGAACAACCACCCATCTCTTCCTTCCTTTTCCCAACGTTCTTATCAAGGGAGACAGTAAACTCCCTTCTCTGTACTCAGGACCAGGGGTTATAGGAGGGATGTAGAGTTTGAGTTCGAGATGGAGGTCTCCAAGAGGGTTAGATGTTTTCGATGAATCGATTCGAGGGTACTTCCGCTATGCAAACTCCTTTCCCATCGGGGAGCGGAACACTCGCTACGCCCGTTGCACACCCAGACCCTTTCCTTCCTCTTCCATCTAACATTTCGAACCCTCTTTAGGTTCAGGCCTTCAACCTTCGAGCATGGCGACGAGTCAACGGAGTTAAGGCTGCACCCTTGGCGACTTTCTTCTTCTTCTTCTTCTTCTTCTTCCTCTTCTTTTTCCTCTTCGCACAACCATCCTTTTCCTTTTTTTCCTCTTTATTTTCTATCTTTATTTCTTTTTTCGGACGCGAAACTTCCTGTAACGAGGTTGCCCTCCAATTGCTACAACCTATTCCCCGGACGTATGATCTTCTCGAATCTTATTTTAAAAGAAGTGTCCTCCTCCTCCTCCTCCTCCTCCTCCTCCTCCTCCTCCTCCTTCTGAGGAAAAATTCTTTTACTTGGATTATACAAGTTTCCAAGTTGAATATAGAAATTCGTATATTTTGTAGATTTTGATTTGACAATTGTCCAGGTTAATGTTCGAGAATCATAAATATACGTAAAATTGAAGACATTTGTACTAATCTACAAAATCTTAGATAAGCATTCTTTTAATTATTCTATCATTTTCTACTTAATCTTTATACAAATGTTATATCAATCGTTTCTCAAGTATAGCTATCGCACCTTTTCGGGTATTAACTCTTAAGATGTAGCTATTCCGTAACTAACCTAAAGTAACGTCACACGCTGCTGATTTTCCTCGAGGTTGCAAGGAGAAACACGGAGGGTTAACTTGGTTTGAATTAATAAACGAGGCTTTGCTACTAATACTGGGCTTAACTCAGTTTAGTTTGGCGATTGAGGACTCCAGCTTCGAAGTCTAATCCGATTCTACAGATTGTGTTTGCCCAAAGATATATTACACATATATTTCTGTACATATATCAAAATCCATCGAAGAAACTAAAAGTTTTAGTATATCAATATATATAAGAAATAATTAAATGTTGTGATTGGTAATAAAATATTTGAAAAATTCGTTACAATTGTAACTTATATAATACGAGGAGACTCCCAATTAGTAATTCTTATTGGATTTCAACAAAACGAAAGTTTCTATCCAAACGTTCGTACGTTAGTTTCCTTTTGAAATTAAAGAGACTGAGAGTCTACAGGTAAAGAATACAAAGTGAAAGAGAAAGAGAAAGAAGAAAACTCGATTTGCCGTCGAGATTGTCATCGAACTTCGATAATCTCGTTGTTTACGAACGAGTCTCTTGGCGAAGGTTTTACAATGGCTCCCATTGGTGAGATTTTATAGTATAGAAAGGATAATGGAAAGCTTGAAAAAAATCTTAAAGCGAATCTTTTTAACAACAAAGATTCCTGAAAGAAAATCTTACAATATTTTAATGATCATTAGATAGCAATTCTTCTTATTATATATAATATTACATAATATTAAATTGTCCAATGTATATTACTGAGTTATATTTTGTTACTAATGATAATTTATCGATATTATTTATGAAATAATTTGAAAGGTAAGTATAAGGTACGCTAATGTGCCTAATTTTATTTCGACGACTGCAACAAATGTGTGTGTTCAAAGTATACTATTAACATACGAAAGGAATTAATGTTATCAGTAATAGAAGTAAATTCAAGACATAGTTATTTCATCTGCGGTATCTCTAACAATAGCGAATCATAATGTAGTCATAGTCATCGACGATATTCGCAAAACCATGTTCTCGATTTCGTAGCTTTCGTATGATACAATAGTATAGAAGGAGTAACATAGGAAATAGGAATAGAAGAGGAGATGAGGAGGGATGAATCGGAGATATAGATACTGGTAATCGCGAGGGAAACCATTAAGACCTGTTTCTGAAGCTTATCATGGTCGCACAGCAAGAGTAGGATAGAAAGGAAGGGCTCGAGCTATCCAATTGTTGCGATAGCGTTTGGGATCAGAGTCAAGAAACATCAGACTCGTCCGGAAACGACCTCGTCAAAGAGTTTCCTGCCCGTTTACTGTCCTCCTCGCAATCCCTTATCCCTTATTCCTCGTTTTCCTTAACACCCCACCACAACCTTTGCCGTTTGGTTTCGCACTTTCTTCTAAACAAAAATGTCTACTTAAATTATTATCGTTATTCAAAAATTATTTACGTATATATTGAAATGTTCCATTTCTTAAGTTTAATAAAATAATCAGATGTTACAAAAAAAAATAAAATTCGGATCGGTGATTGAAAAAGTTTGAGAAACGCTGGCGAATTAGGAATATCGATTGTCGAAACATTTGTGCAAATTCCTACCCGAATCCATTTAACATTTTCTTACGAATGTATACATAAAACATGCACACATCTATTCATACATAGATGAGATATCTTTTTCTATCAATCTATCTGTTTTTTTTTTGAATGAGGCCAACTGAAAGTTACGATATACGGAACACGGAAGGGTAGAGGATCACCGAACCATCGATTTCCGCTTTGGCCCAATAACTCTGCTTCCATTTTTACCGTTACCAACTTCCGTGGAAAGAGAACAGACAGACAGGGCAGGGCAGGGACAAAAAGGACCGGCAAGAGCTTTTCTCTTTCTATCTTTTTCTCCCATCCTCCAGAGTTCCTTTTACAAACGGTTCGTCACGTGCCCCTGACAATGGAATCGCGTTGGTTCATGCATAAACGCGACGTAACAATAAACAGAACGGTATAAGAGCACACATAGCACGATATAGCAGAACTGAGAACAGCATAGCACGGCGGATTAAAGCGAGAAAGAGTGAGTGAGAGAGAGAGAGAGAGAGAGAGAGAGAGAGAGAGAGAGAGAGAGAGATAAAGAGAAGAAGAGAAAGCGGTTTGCTGAGGGCCTCCAAAGGCCGTTGATAGCCGGAGGATCAGAAACCGATATGAGATTCGGGCATGTATGAATGATGTAACGTGCTGCCTATGCTGCTCTGCCTCTTATGGAAAGAGAGAAAGAGGGAGAGAGATGAACGAATAGATAGATGGATGAGAGAGAGAGAGAGAAAGAGAGAAGGAAAAAAGACTTGGAAAAGGTTTACCATTCTCCCACAGACACACGCACGTGTATGCTAAAATACACATATATTTATATACATACATATATACTAAAAATATAAAGAGAAAAAGATAGAGAGATAGAGAGAGAGAGAGAGAGAGAGAGAAAGAGAAAGTACCTGTATATTGCGATATATTGTCCATCTCTCCTGCCACTGAATCGTGGTTAGCCCTTAAAAAGTGCTCGGTCGACTGGAAATTGACGTACCATGGCCGAGACTCGAATGTATATCCGAGAAAAGTACATATATTCAGTCCGCCTTACGGTCACTACTATATCCATGAATAAATCGAGATAAGCCGTGCAGTAAACGATCTCATACTACTATCGCATGTACACGGAAATCGTTAACGTAAAAATGTATAGAAAAAAAATGGATAGGAGAAAATAAAAAACATATTTCTTGTGATTTCTGCAAGTCACTTATTAAAATTATTCTTATTTGTTTTTTTTTTCTTGTTTGTCTTGATTTTCTACTCAATTTATTGGCTAAGAAGTAAAACGTTAACTCGGTCTTAACTCTTTCGAATATTCATTTACGTATATGCACCCGACGGTTGTTTTTTTTATATTTTCTAGGAAAATTATCTATGCACATATTTGACATTAAATAAAATGAATATTGGCACAAGTGTTAGCTCGAAAATGCAATATGTTATTTAGAAATTTTAATGGGATTCATAGTCGGTATTACTTTAGTTGAACTTTTTATGAAAATAAATTGGTAGCCTTGTTCATCTAATCTGTTTACAGAAGCTGTAGTTCCTGAGTTTAGATTATGTAATGCGAATGCGGTAATAGTTTAATAAGCATACTTCTCAATGACTGATGGTTCGAGAAAGATCAATTTCTTGATTTCTAGAGTCAATAAAAATCACGACTTCGGATTTTCATTCGTGAGAAATGAAATCAGAAAAGTTTATCAGACGAAAATTGTTACCAAAAAATTGTTTTCATGTTAAACCGAATAAATACTAACCATTTATTATTTCATATTTTCTTTCAATAATTTTACACGAAGAAGAGAGAATACTGGCAACATCTTACCGATAACATTTGCGACACTCTGTTTAAATGCAAACATACATGAAGCAAATAAAATTGCAGTAATATTATAAACAGATCAAACTTACAAATACAATGCAATAATAAAATATTGCTTTATCAACAAAATCCCATGTAGAAAAATTTATAAATCAACAAACTCATTAATTATTACAAAATTTGTTACTCTGATCAATTAACTATTATGCTAATCAATAAAAACGTAAAGAATTGTAATGTCAATTGTCTTGTTGGTCACCCTGTAAATAAATTCAAGTAAATAAAAAAATCTATAGCAAGTAAACAACCCATATACGTAAAAATGTATACTTGAAAAAGTTTCTTAAAAGGATGAATTCGTGTCCTTCTAAGAAAAAACCAACGTTGCGTATGAACTAAGGAATTACATTACGTGCATTAGATCATCTGATTTAATTAAAACTGTTTAACCTTATTTCTGGTAAATTACCAATGCCATTAAAGTCTTGAACTCAACGTACCAACACTTTATAATCTCTCGTGGATAACTCTCTTGCTCATCTCTGTCCTTTGAGAAAAAGAAAAATGACAGAGGATAAGGATGAGGATATTGTTAGAAGGTGTGGTAAGTTAGGTGTTTATCAACGGTTGTCGGTAGTTTATTACTTTACATGAAAGGAGTTTCCAACCCTTTTGCCGTCGCTTGAGACAGTTACAGTCTCTTCGTTGTACGGTTTCTAGCTACTCACTGTCTTGAGACATGACTGTCATCCCTTCTTCCTTTATAATCCCTAATTCTCATCCTCCCTCCCTCTCCTTTATCCCTGTCCTATTTTGTCATCCTTGGTATCGCTATTTATGCGCATTTTTGTATTCTTTTATCTTAACTTTTTTTTCTTTTTATTAACTTATTTTTATCTCTCTTTTGTGATTTAGTTTCTGCTTAAACTATTGCTATCTCTCTTTCTCATTTTTATTCAACGACTTTATTTCCTTATCTTTCCAATAGACTTATATAGAAAGGATGAACTTTTCACTTTAAATGGATAACACATTTAACGAATAATTAACAGCTGCAAGCAGCCGGAACCGATCGTTCCATTCGTCCCAGTGCATTGTTTTGTTCCAAGAGTCTTATCAAGGAGAACAATTTCCTCTTCCTATTCTAACGAAATCGAAGAAAATAAATGTTTTTAAACTTGGAATCTTTTACACATTGAATTTAAATACAAATACTTTAGAGGAATGGAGGAAATAAAGGAAATAACTGTTTCGATACTATTGTCTATTGACAAACAACGAATTAGGAAAGGAAAGATAAATTTGATATTATTTTTTATATTACCAAAAATAAAAGCAAGTCTCGGTGTATAAAAATAGTATTATTGTAATACGTGCATAAAAATTAATTATACCTATTAAAATAGTTTATGATAAAGAGACTTTTGTAAATTATACAATGTAATTATACAATCTCTTAATAAAAATATATATCAAAATATATTTAAAATAGATTTCGTCTTTACAGTTCATATTATCGGACACATTGATTAATAAAAATGATTCATCGTTCATAAGTATAGAGACTTCGTTGATAAAATAATCGAGCACAAAACGAGTACAGTTTGATTATATTTAATCGATATTGTTTTTAAGTTCGTCGAAATGAATAAATGAATATTATGTGTTTCGAATTTCGCGTGTTCGATCGAGTTTAATGCGATAAATGAGAAATTTTAAAGAAAACAAAAGAAAAACAACTTGCAACGTACATGTGTCGTATGATACTGATTCTAATTGTATATTTTACATTGCTCTTTCACCTTCGAAATATTAATGCAAATTCGAAATTAAAGTATCTGACGATTTTTTCTTTCTTTTTTCATATTTTTTTGTCTGAGATTATTAGCTTCGATATTTTATTTTATATTTAACGCTATCACCTTCGCCAGAAACTTCTTTCCATTACAAATCTAACCAACAAGGACAATACCATTAGAAAAACAATGACAGCAGCTGCAATTAATATTCCTCCGTATCCTGAAACAATATTCAGAAAAAAAAAGATAAGTATTTTAAATAAAAGGATAATATCATCTCGTTATCGTGTAAATGGTTTTTGTTTTGTTTTTTTTCTCTCTTTAAATTCAAACTATCATGCGAAAACGTGACTTTAAATTATCTACGAACATTAATTCAATCAAATTCTTTTGGATAATTTTATCGGTCAATTTTTTTTATTGACCATTCGTTTTATGCATGAACAGAATTAATGAGATTAGAAAATAATTCATTGCCCTATTAGAACAATTTTATCATAAAAATTTGATAAGGACTCTCTTTATTATTGCCAAAACTAAAAACTTGTTAAAAATAGATTGTCGAATCAATTGAACCAGAAATAATGTTATGTTTCATTCGTTATATTATCTAAGTTCATACGTCACGTATTATTAATCAGACAAAATCATGACGACAATTAGATTAAATGCGTATAAATTATTACAAAATGGACTCGAGCTAGAATTAAGCTAAGTTCAAGAAAGTTTATTGAGCTCTCATAAGAGTTTAATATACGAACAACGGATAAGATAAATATTAAATGTCAACTCACTTCTAGATTTTCGTTGAACCTGTTTGCCGTTAGGAGGATTATCAATGAAATTCGAAGAACGATGGTGGCCTATGATGGATCGAGGAGAGGGAAACTTAAAAAACCGGTAAGGCGTTAAGGACAGGCTTGGGGKGGGGKGATCAAGGGAAGAAGGGTTTTCGATTCGGTGAGCCGTTGCCGTGAGTGGTTGTTGGAGGGAGGATGTTGCTTGTACTGGTGATGTTGATGCTAGTGATTGCGATTGCGAGAGTGGTAGTGGTAGTGGTAGTGGTAGTGGTAGAGGTAGAGGTAGCGGTGGCGATGCTTGAGTTAGGGGTAGTGTCTGGAAGGGCGCCAAAGGCGGCTCTGTTATGCAGGGTTGCGTTGCGTGCACGGAATACGGGATGTGGGTCGAGAAGACGAACGGCCAGCCGACGTGATCCGGTGGCACAATCGCACTGTAAGGTGGTGGATCCTCCTCGTTCTCGTCTACGTCGCTGACGACGATCGATGGAAGAGTTGCTGAAGAGGTGACATCGTGACTCGAACCATCAACGATCCCGATTGGACCACCACCCCCCTTTCCATTCGATTTCTCATAGCTTACTACACTTTTACAATTATCTTGTTGATATCTTTGTTGTTGCTGACGTCGATAATTGTGCTGATGGTGATGAAGATGATGGTGATGATGATGATTATGATTATACCTTTGATTCGATTCGTCTGACAATACGACTGAACAACACGCGATACGAGGATCGTTCCGATTTTCTAACAAATTATCATTTTCTGTACATTCCGGTGCATCTGGAATAATAAAATTTTGTATAGATATTAACAAGGAAAAATCATGTTATTATTATTGTCTCACTTGAGTTGATTTTTAAATATATAAATAGAATATCCGACGGCTATTGATAGATCTACTAAATGAATGTTGCAAGAATTTTAAGTTATGCATCAGATTTTTGCAAAAAAAGACTATTATATCGCTAAACAATTTATCTGATGAGATACAGAGAGTCTAAATGCATAATAAATTGCATTCGTTATTTCCTACAATTACGATGATCATTTATGTAATTATGTTGTGGTAAACAGAGTAAAACTGTGAACCGTGATGCAAAACCATCCTCAACAAATTGTATATTCCTTTAAGTTTGAATAACGTTTTAATATGAAAAAAAAGCTAAGATATGAAATAACATAGAAGAAATTTGCAATGCACGTACTGCTTGCAATACACTTTCTGTTTAAAAACATTGTAATTTAAATCGATTAAATATTTTATAATTAAAATGTGTGAAGAACACATATTACGAATAGAAAATTAATGATATCTCCACCATCTACTATTAATCATATTTAAATCTGCTCAGTTAATCGAATAATTGCAACGCAATTGCAATATTAACATTAATTTGATTGCATCCATATTTTAGAAAAATAAAATTAAACTGAATTAAATGTGTAATTTAAAAACACCCAAGACTGACAGCCAAATTGCGTTGTAAAACTTTCGAAGGAATAAAATGTTCGTAAAGGCCACACACACAGATGATGATAACTATTCCAAGTAATGAATCTATCTGAATCAATAGTCACGTATAATATTGATTATAGTCTATGAATACGAAAACGAAAATATTTTTGTACAGTTGGTATTTAAAACACGGAAAAGATGTTCCTGCTTTAAGATTCATCGTTGACACGAAGAAGCAATAACAATTTGATATGCCATTTATGCCTTTAATGTGAATTGACGATTGAAAACTGCGTATATAAATTTATTTAAGGTAGTGTTAATACAATGTCAGGGTCAATAAATTTATATACCCAATTATCACATTTACACTTTGACTCATGGACGATAAAAAAACCTTGAAATCACTTTCGTTTCAAAAGAAGAGAACAAATAAATGTATTTTTCTCTTTTTTACTTCTTTTTCTATTCATTATTTTTTCTTTATTTTATTCCCCTTACGTCGTTACGAGTAAATATTTGCTGCACGTTTCGAAAAAGCATTCGAATTCAAAGAAATTTTGAAGTTGTAACTGCAAAAACATACGATTGCACGATGAGTATAAATAAAATACAACTAAATAAATGTTTTATTATATATTGATGGTAGTTATTACAAGACATCGAATAACTCGATAAAAAGTGATCAAAGCTTATCATTATTCTAAATATAAATAATGGGTCAATTAATCGATTGTGCAATTATTAAAGTGTTTGAATATAAGTATATGAATATATATAAAGCCCTGATAAATATCTATTTTCCGAAGATAATGTGTGTGTCGGGATGAGTAGAGAATAGTTTTCTCGTCTATCGTTAGACGATAATCGAATTATAACAATAAGAATTGTCTCGAGAAGAAAAGGAAATTGAAAGAGAACCATTTGGGAAAAGAAATTCGGACGAAGTTTTTCTCGTCCGACGGCATTTAAAATAGTGGTAAAATAATAGTAAATTGGTTGGCATTTTGCAGCTGAATATATCACGAAGGAAAACGAGTATTCTTGGGAGTTGCGTCTTAACTTAACGACTGAACGAACACTCGTAACAGAAAGATAAAGGCCTTTCACCGTGGCTATGTGAGAGCGAGAAACAGCGTGAGCAGAATTTCTGTTCTACACTTCGATATTACGACAGATGAGTGCGCCCAATTCAATAGGAACTTCACTGTGTAGCGTTCTAACTTGGTTAGAAAGTAAAACGTCACACAAGTGTCATTAGAAATTAGAAAATGAGGATGAACGACGAGGGAGGACAAAAATAACATCAAATAATGGTAATAAAGATAAGATCTAATAATAATCACTCTAAATATCGATCGATGATAACACAGGAACGATGATAAACGTAGTCAAACACTTAATCTCGAAGATGTAAGATGATAAATTCAAAAATTCCCGCCGCGAACCAAACAAATTTCGAACGCACATAGATGTAACAACAAAAGACAAACTATCAACTATAAATCGTAATTACAAGATTTTCGTATAAATCATTAAAATACAAAAAAAGAAACAACAATTAACGTTTACTTTTATGCATGTTTGAATTGTACCTTTGTCAACGTCGCGCGACATTTCTTGAATCAACGAGAACGCGCGTACTGTTGGCGCGCCGACGAAAAGCAAGACTCGACTAAAGCGAATATCCTCGGAACGTGTATGCATGAGTTGTCTCGACAGAAAAAGAGAGAGAGAAAGAGAAAGAGAGATGCTACGGGATAGAAAAAGAGACTGTTGTAGAACGTCATAGAATACTCGCGAACGAAACACTTCAATAGCAACGTGTGGAATTGATAAGAATTCATTCAAATACGATAATATTTAGAAAATAATATTATATTGTCCATTTCATATTTTATGCTAAATTATAAATCAATGTTTAAGAGATACCTAATCTTCAATCTTGATTAATAATATCTCGTTTCTCAACTATTCAAAGTGAAATAAGATCTAATAATGAGAGAAGAAACTGGTACAATCATTTTTATTACATATTTAATAGCAATATAATCAATAAGATGGTCAATTCTATCAATCAATTTGATGTTTGACTGATGCTATGTTTATTCAATTTTAATCTGGAGACCTTTCATAATAGATTATTCTTTAAATCTGCTTGATATAGAATGATCTTTTGCATTCTTTCATTACGATATCTTTTACTTACGCAAATGAAATGCACTATAAGACAGGCTACCATTGAAATAAAAACGAACAAGAATTTGATAATTTCCAAATAAATCAGTACTTAACAAATGGAATTGGACTGGCTATCTTTGTACACGTTTTAATATCAACAAACTCTGTCTGTTAATTTTTTAGTTTTTGAATATCTTTCAATTCATCAGTTCTGACAATACGTTTGTCTTAGAATTTACAGTAAGTATTAACGTAACACTTTCATATTCCTAAACCAATACGTTTCTTTAAATTTATCCTCTCGCACAAAAATATACACGCATATTAACTTTCATAATAGCTTAATGCAATGATAAGTTATGTGTTAGTAATAATAATTCAAATGATAATAAAAAAAAAAGCAAAGATAAAAATACAATTTACAATAAATGGCACATTAATAAGATTAGGAGAATACAGTAAGCTATTATACAATAAGAACCGATAACTATTATTGATAATTACTACGCAGTTTATTCCTCTTCTTCTTAACTTTCATTTTTAATATTGTTTATCTTTCCGTTCAATACAATATATGTTACTAAAATAAGATATAAAACCTTTCCAAATATATTCAAAAAGGTTTTATATCTTATCTGACAAATGCAAAATAAAAAATACACTTAAGACAATTTCTAATATGTGAGAACACATTTTTTATATTTAGAAAATAATAATTCTAAAGAAAAAAATATCTAATATCTTCCAAATCATTTTCAATTATTTTCCTGTATACAAAAACGATAAAGCTTCTTTTTTCTTTTTCTTGAATTTAAAATCTTACACAGACCCTAAATGACGTTACTTATATTTCTTATATTTATGATATATATTTAAAAATGGAATTTATAAATAATATCACGCGCGTATTGGCTAAGAATAACTTGAAATGTGATATTAAAAAAATAAAAGAAATGTTTTGGTTAAAATAATAAATTTATAAATGATGTCACATACAAAACGCAGGCGTATCACGAATGCTCATAATCGAGAGAGGTAAATTAGAACGCGTTGAAGTACCGTCGATAAAATAAGGATTCGAATAAACAATAGTACTTACGATATGATACTAACATATATTGCCATATTATATCGATTTAATCCTAAAATTTGTAATTCTCTTTCTTCGTGTTTAAAGAAAAATCTAAATTCAAGGTCTTTCTAGAGCCGCTTTTTAAATCGTATATTTTAATTTCTCTTTTAAATATTCCAAATAAATCAAACAAACAGATGGATACGGATAAACAAAAATCTACGCATATCACGTACAAATAAATATTTCGTACGCGTCGATACAAAAAGTAATCGATCGAATGTTATAAATTCTTAAAGTTATAACATTGAGAAATGCTCAAGAACCTCACGTAGCTTCGATTACGAAAGAACCAGTAACGCGATTTCGCTTTCTCATTTATGGAAGCTTGTTTCTTACCTAATTTTAAATCGTTAATTATGTATTCCATTACATTGATAAAAAGATAAAAAAAATAACCAGTTTAAATGTATGTACATAAAATATATATATATATGTATATTTACTCTAAGGGCATTGACATTACATACACATACATACATATAAAATAGATTCATTAATAAGTATATAAAACAAGTAGTACATCGATCAAATCGAAGAATGCAAAATGACGTAAATTTTTCAAAAAACAATATCACTATTGACATTACAAACATGCAATATTGAATTAAATTTGTCGGTTATATTCGATTACATTAAAGAGAAAGAGCAAGAGCACAAGGGAGAGAGAGAGAGAGAGAGAGAGAGAGAGAGAGAGTGAGAAAGGAAGAGGGGTGAGGAGGGGTTTGGGACGAGGGAAAGGTACAAAGTGTAACGTTGTTACGCGATATGCGACCTGCACATAAACGTTAAATCCTGTTTAACGCTTTAAGTACGACGCGTCTGCAAAATCATGTTTGATATCGTCGACGTATCGGGAATATTAATCGAACCTGACAAAAAGGCTCGCTCATGCGCACGACAATTTGCAATCATTCTCGCGACAAGTATGGTAAGAGAGAAGAAAAATAAAAAAGAAAATATAATAGATACGTAAATAGGTCATGTTTTTTAATTTTCCGTATGATTTCACTCGTTCACCGAGTTTACGTTCATGCTAAACGTGAGATATTGCAGATCAAAACTGCGTTTCTTGATATTACACGTATGCGTATGTGTGTGAATATCTCCTTGATACAATGATTATCTTTCTTCGTTTTTCACCATGTTTTTTGCTATTACTTGTCCTTCCTTCCTATTCTCGAGCGTGTTACGTGTTTAGCATACTTCGCGATCATGCGTCGCCGTGGGATACGTTACTTCTACAATTTCCGTATAGTTCGTCTTCCCACAGATGTTAGTATGTGTAACCGTATATTTGCTATGTACTGAACTATTCTGATCTCGAAGTTACATTGTTGTAATTTTTTTTTCCTTCTTCTTCTTCTTCTTTCTATTCTTTTTCTTGTGTGGAAGTCAGTAAACATTAGCCGATAAAATTGCACAATTTGTTTTCATATTTCAACGGATCGATGAACTAAACAAAGTTATAATTTAAATATCTACTAAAAGTAAGTATAGTAATAGAGTTGAAAAATTATCAATTGATAAATTGCCAAGAAAATAATGAATCAAATTCATGAAATTAAAAGATATTTGTAATAAAGAAGTTTGTCATTGCATAGTGTTCACAACCTGATTATTATGAATATTTATTTCAATAGTTTTTCTTAATATTTCTGAGAATCCTAAGAATTAATCAAACGTTTCGATGCTAGTAATTATATAAATATTTTGTAATTTAAATGAATAGCTTTGATTTCTGAATTTATGATACTTTTATATTATGTACAATATTTTTTTTCCTTTGTTATTATACTTAACGCCCTCGCAAAAATCAATTAAACAATGGAGAACTGTGATACTTAATTAAAATTTATTACACCAATAATATGAAACAAACGAGAGAATTTTATAAAATTACAAGATTTTATTCTAAGATAACATTTTGAAGATTGTTAATTTATGCAAGTATGTTAATTTACTTGATTATCACCGTAGACAGTGTGCCTTGGTTGAAAACTCGTTTCAATAATATTAGGTGAAAGATACGGAAATTAACGGGACAATATTACGTCAAATAGAGAATGTGTGAAACTTTACACTTGTATCAAAGATAAAAAAACGTGAAATAAAATAAAAAGAAATCAAAATTGATTAAAAATTTCTGCACGATAATTTTTCAGTCAAAAAAATGTAAACTGATTGATATGCTTAAAAGAAATTTTGAAAGAAAAGAATTGATTATAAAACGTTACTTAAAATATTTTTTACATAATATTACAGACGAAAAGATATAATTATTTTGAAAAAATTCCTATGAAAAAATTGAAACATCGAATATATCGAATATTAAATATCATCGTTTTAAAAATGACAATGTGCATAATAAGCAATTTGCTAACATAAGCGAAACAAATATGAGCTTGTTATTTCCGTAGTTTCCTCGAGATTGTCGCTATCGCGTGGATTAATTGTAATAAAGTTAATTTTGTGTTCAACATTTTATAATTCGAGAGAACAAATTATTTCGTGTGTTTACTTTTACAGCGTTTAACTGCCGAGCTACAAGAGAATTTTCATTTTTTTACCACGTCTCTGAAGAGATTTTCTGTACAAGGCAGTGACAATTTGAGAAACAAGTGTATAAAACACTAGCTTAGTTAGTTAAATAAAATTTTTCAAACGTTATGGGACTTTTAACGACGACGTGTGTATATTTCACAAAATTGTAACAAATATCCTTGGATCATGTAAGTTAATATTTGAAAAATGCAATCCCAAAATAAAACAATATTTCAAACTTGTCTCGGATTGTTTTGTTATTTCGACATAATTATAAAAAGAACATTCTTATAAAAACTTGTGATCTCATTAAAATTGATTGATATTTTTTGTATCTATCGATAAGAAACTCGATGATTCATTTAATAGCATTACTCGACTGGTTTGTGAACTTTATCTCTCATTATTATTTATCAGCAATAAACGGCGAGCCAAAGTAAAATTAGGATTGCATTTTAAGTGTGTTTTAAAATAAAAATAATAAACGTTTAAAAATAAAAGAAAAAAGGGAGAATGAAAGAGAGAAGAAAGGATAAAAAAGAAGAAAAAGGAAAAAAAGGAGATACAATGTTTTCGTTATTAAGACATTTTCCGTTATAATACCGTCTATACTTTATCATACAAAGTATCGTTAAAGTTATGATCATGAAGGTGATGTTTAATCTCGCAGGAGTTGCTTGCGGACGATCTCGTCTATCCCGTTTACTGCGACTGTTGTACCTTTAGAGGTAGATACGTGTATTAGGGTACTATACACGTAGGTGAAGAAAAGGGGAAACGCACTTTCCCGGAACGTCGGCTATAAAGGTGGGTTATTGCTGAGCGTTCTACGACTCCTGAGTCTACGTGAAACTGCTCTCAAGGCACATTCGCATCCTCTTTCTTTCTTTCTTTCTTTCTTCCTTTCTTTCTTTCTTATTTTCCTGCATTCCACACTACGAACGCCTAACAGTAGTATAAGAAACTATATACATGTATTGGTAGGTACCTATAATGTATCTACTCCAAGCACCATTTTTCCTTCAGCTAGTGGAAAGCGACTGTTAAATTTTGAATTCGCATCTGTACCTTCCTACCATCTTAGTTCACCTTTCTACGACCTCGATTTTTCGATGATCGAAGCATATCCCTTTTTTATTATCCACACGAGAAACTTAATATTTCTATATGGATCCGAAGAATTTCGAGAAAACGTTACAATTGACCTATTTATTTCCCATTTGTTTCGATAATACAAATTTTTCCCACTCGCGAATATATTCTTTAATATAAATAATTAAAAGTATATTTTTTAATAAGCTTTAATAAGCTACTTTTCTCGAATATTTCTTTTAAGGAAATACGATTACTTTCAAAAAGTCTCGAACGCTATGAGTGAATTAAATGATACCGAAAAATTACAAGTAATCGAAGAATTTTTATTCGAACAATTATTATTTTGTTCGAATTATTATAATTTTGTCAATAAAATAAACGCATGTATAATACGATTGTTTAAATGTTTATATAGAATTTAGAGTATGGAATTTTAATATTTTAAATATATATAGGTAACGGTATAAATGCTTATAATTCTGGTCAAATTTTGCAGAAAACAATCTAAACACTTTGTATATTATATACTTTTGACTAAGATTCGTCAGAAGTTTAAAGAGAAAGTCAATGGAATATTGATTAGTTTGCGTGATATAACAGTGCAAAGAATAATGGTCCTCGAGTTATGTAAGACTAGTTTCTTTTAAAAGATTCTTTATTCAAACTTCAGTGGATTTTGAATAAACATTATTTAAAGATCAGTAATTAGTAATGAGTACACGTATTAAATTTAAAAAATATAACTCTGCTCCAAGGATATTTACTATAAAAGCAATGAAGATATTTATAAGCTCCGATTGAAATATTCTATTATTCTGTATATTTTAAATCTTTTTATTCTTATCTGAAATCCTGTGCCACAAAGAGTTAACAAACAGGTAGAGAAAATATTCGCCAAATTTCGTATTCACGTGAAACAATTCGTTGACGTCATTCTTGACCTTCTTGAAAAGCCTTTAAAAATTGACAAACTCCAACAAAAGAGGGAAACGAAAAAGGAAGTCAAGAGTTGTTGGTTTTTGTTTTTTTTTTTTTTAAGGAATAATACGAAAAAAAGCACGTCTAATCTTTTCGCGATCATAAAAAATCATCGGATTGATGTTCACGTCGAGTAATATTAATTGAAATTCCTTGTTCCACTGACATTTCGTTTTATTCGATATCTTCCAATTATTCGTATTTCTTATTCGAACTTCCTCATATTTTATCTGAACGGTAAATTACCGACTACGAGCGAGTAATTGTTGAGCGTTAAACCACCGCGAAACTTAATTACGCTCGAACAAAGCGAACCGCGAAGTAAATAAGAAGGACCGGCGTCAGCGTACCAAACCTGCCAACGACGAATTTCTCTCCATAGTCGCTACGATTTTCATTCTTTGACAAAGTTTTCCTACTCTAAGAAGAAAATTCGGAGAAAGAAAATGTATTTTCCATGGTAGACTGAAAGATAAGAAAGAAAGAAAATGAGAGAGAGAGAGAGAGAGAGAGAGAGAGAGAGAGAGAAAGAGAGGGAGGGAGAATCTATTTTCCATGGTACATTGGAAAATACAAAAAATAAGGGAGGAAAAAGGTGAGAAATAGAGTGTGAAAAAAGAAAAGAGAGTGAGAAGAAGAGGAACGAATAATATTTTCTATGGTACACTGTAAGATGAGGAAGATAGAAAAAAAAAAAGAAAGAGAGAAAGTGCACTTTCCATGGTACACAGTAAGATGAGAAGAAGAGGAAGACAGAGAACAGAGGGGGGTACTTTTTCTATGGTGAATTGCAAAATGAGGTAAAAAGAGGAAAAAGGTCTTTTTCATGGTACACTGTAAGATGAAGAAGAGAGAAGAAGAAAGAAATAGTAAAAGTTAGAAAAAGATAGAGAATATTTACTATAGAACATAATAAAATGGAAAAGAGAGAAATAGAGTTTTTACATGATACAGTAAAAGATAGGAAGAGAATATTTGTCATGGTGTACAGTAAAATGAGATACTGCAAGAAAAAGAGAGAAAGAGAGAGAGAGAGTATTTTTCATATTAGACTGTAAAATGAGAAAAGGAAAGAAATAGAGAAGGAAAAAGAAAAAAAGATAAAGAAAAAGGATTATTTGCCATAGAACATTGTAAACTTAGAAGTAAAAAGAGTGAGAAAGAGAAAGAGAAGAAGAAGAAGAAGAAGTATTTTGTATGGTACATTGTAAAGTGAGAAAGAGAAAGAAAAGAAGAAAAAGAGAATATTTGTTATAGTACAGTTTAAAATGAGTATGAGAGAAAGAGAGATGGAATATTTTTCATGGTAAACTAAAATGAGAAAGAACGACTATTTTCTATGGCACATTGTAAAATGAGAAAGAGACAGTGATAAGGGGGAGAGAAAAAGAAAGAGAAAGAGAAAGAGAAAGAGAAAGAGAGAGAGAGAGTATTTTCCATGATACACTGAAAATGAGAAATAGAGAGGGGGATAGAGAGAGAGAGAGAGAGAGAGAGAGAGAGAAAGAGTGAAACGTCATACTCCTACTTCAGTCAGTCTGTATTTGCACGGAAGTTCTACGAGCTATGAAATTTCGATGCGACAATGGTCGCACCGCTTGCTTCTCAGAGTTTAAATAGTTTCACGATTCGAGTTTAGAACCAGTCGTAAACTAGACGAGATCTATGTGTTCGAGGAAAATTAAATATTGAACTTATATGGGATAATGACGTCATGGTCAAACGAAAAAAAAACTTCTACGTGCAACTATTTCCTGGCATTAAATATATTCACGAATTGAAATTTCTTTTCGTTAGAGCATTTTTGTATCGTGATCATTTACAAAGGAAAAACATCATAACGTTGGGCCGTATAAATAAAGGGAATTCACGATTACAATAAAAAAAAGAAAAAATAGAAGAAAAGTTAGAGCAATCGGCAAGATCGACGAGAAATTCGCGCCTCGTACGATTCCAACACTATTTCTAGGGAAATTAACGGGTGGTCCGAGAGTTTTAATCGTCGGGAATTAAGCGCGCCGGAACGTAATTACGGGTGGAACAAAAGTGGCCAAGAGGGAGAAGGGAAAAGAGGTGTGCGAGGGGGAGGAGGATTTCACCGTCGAAATAAATACGAAAATATAATGGGACGAATTTGTCGCTTTTACTCGTTGGGGAGAACGGTGGGGTACGAGAACGGAGGGGTACGGGAGCGTGCGTTGCGTTTCGCATCCGTTATCGAGTAAAACCGTGTCTCGCCTATCGTGACTACTGCGACCGAAACCGCTGGCATTGTTGCAATTTAAAAGTCCATTCGTTTTCGGATAACGTCGCAAATAACGAGAAAAGCATAGTGGATTTCGACGATAGCTTCCATCTTCCTATTTCTTCTTTAATACGATCATTCTCGTTCCCATACACAATGAAAGAGAAAAAAGGGATTATACGAAATTAAATAATCAAATCTGTAAAAAGGAACAATTTATTCTCGTGTACTGTTTACAGTGGATTTTCATTTCTACGATAGAGAAGCTTTTATTTTACTATTTTTCCCTTTACGACACTATTATTTTTATTTCTACAAAAGAATGGACAATTCCTAAAAACAGAGTTGTAAAAAACCAACCTGTTTACAGGTTTCCGTTTGTAAAGAATTCAAATTTCGACGATATATTTAATCCTCGTATTTCTTCTTTTATACGATTGTTTTTTTCACTTTTAAATAAAATACTGGATGAGAAAAATTAAGTCAAATTAAACTAATTTGTTTATGTGTGCCATTTACAATGGATCCTAATAATAGTTTGTAACTTTTTTTTCTTCTACATATGATATAAACGAAGTAATTAAAAAGATGGTTCATTTATACGGTTCGCTTAAAATTGCCTTCAACTTTTTTTTTCCTACGATAAGTCATGAGATTTGAATAATGTTTAAATAGAATATAACAACCAGTCATTGCGAATAATTTGATCGTTCTGATATCAAAAAAAAAAAAAGAAAAAAAAAAAAGAAAGGAAATTCTGCGTCACGAAACAGATAAAATTATATGAATAAGTCTAATAAAAAAATTAAAACAAAACCTACTCACTATTTATTATGTGTTAATCTACATAATATTTATAGAAGTCAAAGCTAACAAAAAATGATTGCATGTCGTACTGCAACCTAAGTAGTTCTTTTCAATGTACCATCATTTCAACCCATTTAAACGTCATTTATAAATGACGTTAATAATATCGTGTACTTTTTGCTTATCTTTTAACTGCGGATGTAAACTCGCCAGAGTACTTTAAATCCAATGTAATTAAATTTCAACTTAATATCACACTAATTTTTTTAATCCAAATACTCACATATTTTTTGGACCCGTATGAATAAATAATGGCACAGAACGATGAATAAAATTTTGTAAAACACTGGAATAAACGTCAGTCAAAATTTCATAAATGCAGTCATGTAATCTGAATATTATATTATAAAAATAAAATTTCTTAAATTACTTTCATTACATAACCAAATTTCACTCTTTTAAGTAAATCAGCTCCCACCTTAAAGAATGAAATAAAATGTAACTTTAACTTACGTAATTACAAACGTAAATAAAAAAAGATATATCATTTCTAGAATGATTTGTGTATACCAAAAGAATGTGAAAGGTTGAGTCAGAATTTCTTATTTTTCCTTTTAGACAAAATAAATAGAAATATTACTTACTTATTAAAGAAATACAATATGTCTACTACGTATAGGAAGACTGAAAAGTTCTGAGTCTAACATGTGAAAGAATTTTACGAAATACTTTCAACTTCCTTTCTTTTCATACCTCGTCAATTTTGTCCCATTAAATCGACAATTTGATTGCATACAAGACAGAAGTTTACATCCAACACTTCGAAGTTTCTCAAAGGTTATTACACACACACACACACACACACACATTGTCCATACGTTTATATAATCTATTAGGTCATTGCAAATCTCTCTTCCTTCATCTTTCTCTTTCTGCTAATATTTTTTTTTATGGTCATCCAACTCTTATAATTCAACGTTAGCGATTGTAGTTCTTCATTATCAATGATCTGTAAATCATACCGATCTTTTTTCTTAGTCTCATCAGAAAGAAAGAAAGAGAAGTAAATATGCGCATGAATTATATTTATATCCTTTTTTATCAGATCTATATGAAACTTAAAAGTATACGTGTGTAAATATGAACGTATGAACGTATGAACGTATGAATGTATGAATGTATTTACAGCATGAGATGCATATTTCAAGGAGTAAAAGATAAATTTAACATAGCGAAAATAAAAGTTTAAGGTCAATCGGCTTTACGAGTACATTTTTAATCTTCAAGAACGCTATAAAACTTATTTGTTAGCCTTGATTATGAATGTACTTATATTTCTTTTTATATATTGTTTTATGCTCGCGTTTAATTGATTATTATATAATACAATATTATTATTATTTAAATTGAAATTACACAAGATAAAGTATGAAATAAATTTATATAATTTTTTGAAATGACCACCATCATAATTATCGGCTAATATATAATTTGTATAATTAATTTTTTTTAAATAGTATTATAAATAATTTATGTAGAATTGTTTTATTCATAAAGTATTAAACATTATAATTATTAATTTTAGTAATATTTTTTTACGCGTGTATATATGAAAATAGCAATTTTTTTATTAGGTATAGTACAATTATACATTAGTATAATTAATATCATTCCTTTTACAGAGAAAGGTTAATACTTATCTGATGGCATCTTAAATTTTTTACGTTTAAAAAAAGAAAATCTTATGAATCCAAGGTTAGCAAGATTCGCAAGGATAATACTTATAAGCATTATTTCGCAAGAATAATTTAAATAAAGCAGAATGAAACAAAGAAAGAATGATGCAGTCACAATGGAATAGAGTTCAACAAACAGCCATGGGTAGAAATGAAAAATGACACACATCTATATAATTGCAGTCGGTAAAAATGATTTCTTTCCGAGAAGATCGCGTGCCCGGCGGTGAAAGTAATTTCGTGAAAATTCATGACAATTTGCACAAACTGTCTGTGTAATTATAACAAATCTTTTATGATCGCACAACAACGTCGTATTTTTATAAAAAAAAAAAAAAGAATCAGCAATAATTACCACCTTTTTGTTCACTAGAAGAATAGATTTGTTACGTATAGGAGGGCTGAAAAGTTCAGAGCCTAGCAAGTGGAGGACTGTAATAGAATTATATCTTTTCAAATGTGAAAATTAGAGTGTTTGGAAATATTCATGATAAATTTCTATCAAAAAATTAATCAAAGTCAAAATATAAGATGATATCTATCTTAAGTATCTATTGTATTCTCAACATTGACATCGAATCTTGTTAGGTTCATCACGATTGTACTATGAGCATATGTTATGTGCTTACTCGTCTAGTATATCACTATGCATATGCATACATATTTGATATATGTAGTACATACACAAGTATACGTGCATATATAGGTTTAGGTACATATATGTGAGAAATTACCTTACATGTCAGATTGTCGTCTTGCTTCCTCACGAATGTTAACCACCTTTGCTTCTTGAAATTATGCGCTGTGAATATTTAGGACTATGAGTTATGACCTTTGACAGTTTCGAAATGGCTCTAACTGAACGCAGGTGCATCGTAAAATATTCGGTCACTGTCCCAAACGTTCGATGAATTTGACTAGATCGTTAACAACATTTATCTTGGAAAGCTATAAAAAAAAGGTTATTATAATTATTTATTAGTTGATATATATAATGCAGTGTCTTAAAATTAGAAAAATTTTAAGCACGACCATTAATCAAAGTAAACCAAAAATCCTGACATTATTTTTAAAATCAGTGATTCATTTTGGAGATCTTTTATACTGACATAGAAGATTAATATTTTGTATAATAAGCCAATATATCTTTTCTGAATAATTTATACTGAATACACGCATAATTCGTATACATATTTAAGTAACATTTTGATAGAAAGTGTTTTTCTATTGCTCGACTAGCTCACTTTAAATAAAAAAGAATTTTTCGTTAAGAACATTTACGTGATAGGACGGTTAAAGATAAATGAATAAAAAATATACAAAATTTTGAAGAGAACGACTATTGAAATTGGAAACAAAAGTTGAGAGGTAGAAGCCGAATAAGCGAATAGGAAATCCGATATTGTTTGTCACTGGAAGCGATATAGAAGAAATACAAGCTCGGAAACGAAATGGGGGTGTGTTTTCGAAATGATTTTCATTTACCTTTTGTGCATTGTTATTGATTCACTTGCCAACTGGGAATAATAAAGAGTATATACGCGAATGCATTTTTGTTTAAAGACAATAATTATTGTATCAAGAGAGTGCGACTATTTTCTTTCTTTCTACACGAATTTCATTGAGTTTTGCCACATTCAATCATTTATTTATTTTTTCTTAACTGGGGGCTCGACAATGTTAATTATTTGAAAAAAAAAATCAGACTGCAATTCGTTAAATATGTTAACAGCAATAATCATTATTTATGCGAGTACCAAATTATTTGACCAAAAAATTGTGGACAAAAAATAAAGGTATACATGTTGATTTTTATTGATTACTCGAGGATTAGTTATACGTACTATTTTTTTTTTTATGGAACCACGTCAGAAGAGTCGAGTTGGCGCCGAAATCATTGATTAAATCCTCGACGCCGACCTATTTTTCCTTTCGTTACCGTTTTCAACCTCATGTGTTGGATTACAGTCCTTTACTGCAAGTACGTGCCAACTTTTTGGCAAAGTATTGAAAAGATATGTCTCATGCTTCCTATCGACTATAAAAAAGTATTAGTATTTCTTACATTTTAATTATAAGATTAACAATAACCTAATTGCATCTTTGTTTTATAAAAACGTTCGGTAGTTAATCATTGAAAAATTCTTATTTAAGTTTGATAGGAAGATTAAACGATTTTGCAATCAACGAAATAACTTACACTGATTGCATAAAAAAGGAAATACGAATAAAAGAAAATAAGGATTCGATAGAAGTGTCTTAAACAGAAATGGATGATAAAAAGGGATCGTCGTGTAAGTTTTATTGCTAAAGCAGCTGGCACCTGTCGGATTCGTTTATCCAATGTCACAGCCGATAATCCGTACAAGACACAGCCAGTGTACAATCTGTCTTGTTTGTTTCCAACCGGTAGTTTGCTCAATCAACTATACGATATCTTCTAGTATAAAAAAAAAAAAGAAACAATAAGAAAAAGTATGCAACAAAAACAAACACAAGAACGATATTTTAATTGCATAGAAAATTATTCTAAAAATACGACATCACACACATTCCTTTTTCTTTTTATAGATTGGCTCTCGTTAGTTCTATCTATTTTATTATCGTTAAAATAATTTCGTATTAATCGTCATCAGATAATTTATCTTAATTATTGTGCGAGGTTGCATCATACATTTTTCTATTTATATAACGCGTTTTTTTTGTATAAATTATTCGTAAATAATTGAAAAATTGAAAAGATAAAAGACACTCGTTGATAAGATATGGAAACAATTTGTTCGGTAGAAAAAAAACATTCGTAAAAGGTTGAAATTTCCCGCGCTATGATCGTTCGATTGATCGAAATTGCATGTTGCCAACTTTATCTTTGATATATGTGTTGACATTCAACTAGTCGCAAGCAGTTATACGTCTGAACGTATTGCTTAACAGTCGATAGCTTGCGCTGAGGTGTATCAAAGTCACGCGTTATGAACAACGAGGACGTAAGCTATTTTATTCCACTATCTATTATTTTATATATATTATCATGATTAACACGAACGAAATATAAAACACTACGTATATTTTACTAATTTTCTTTTAATCGCCAACTCGGAAATCTTTTACACAAAATACTAATCACGTTCGTCAATTCGCGTAAACGTAAAGAAAATATTTTACGTTTAACAAACAAAAATAACAAAATACAAAATATTACAAATAAATAAATGTTTTTTTACGCGCGTAAGAGTAAATTTTCTTAGAAATTTACGTGCAGTTAAAAGAATTCAAGTCAGACTCTTATCTCGCGTCAGATGATAAGACTTTTTTTTTTTCTTTCAATGCCTTCGTAAACTTTCCTTTTTCAATTAATGTAAGTCACAAAAATAAGTACATATAAAGTAAAATACAAAACTCGTTTTCTCGTACGTACATTTTTTATAAAATTCTTTTTATAAATATCGCGACAGCAATAAATCGCGGATAATAAAAGATGAATACGAGAATTTTAAAACGCATAGCATATTATATAAATGATTCGCAATTTTCCTGGAAAAATTATATTACTGAACAATGTTCAGGATTACGTCAGATTACAAGGATTATTATTCTTTTTAGAAAAATCGGTTTTTTCCCATTTTTTTTCTTTTTCCACATACGATTAAAGTTTATTACAACGAATGTGAATGAAATGAAATAATTTAAGCTATTCATTGAAATCGGTGTTTCAAGCTGGACGTATATGTTTAATGTAAATAATTCGATGATAAGGCAGAAAAAAAGACGATAGTACGATAATATCGATATGATAATATTAATACGATTGCCAATTTCCTGCAATAATCCGTTTGTATTGACCACTTTGATATTTTTAAAAATATCTCTTTGATATTAACATCGATTTGTTTAAAAAGAAAACAATATTCAACAGATATGAAACTTATCGAGTATTTTATTTATCCAGATAGTCGATTGATTATGTTTTATAGTTAACGACATTGATATCGCATTCGTATCGAGCAAGTTCTCGGATCATTAGATAAAAACATCTAATCCTATCTTTAATATCCCATATTTCAAACAAAGTATAATATCACATCTGACGTCACTTCGCTGAAAATATTTGCATTCAAACTAGTTATTAATCATTTCATTTCTTATCATATATATTTCCAGATGTAGGTTAAAAATAATTAAATCAATGTAATTTTTTATATTCTCGATCTAATGAATTATTGATTTTTACCTATGAAATATACATAAGTTTACTTTTTCTTTGTAAGAATAAAAACGTTCATAACTTGAATCAATTAATGGCAAATCAAATTCTAAGAATTCTTAGCAGGATTCTATATATTACCTAGTATTACGTATTTCCTACTCTTATTATAAATAATAATGTTTTTCTGATAATTACAGCAAACTGATCACTTCATAAGTACATGAACGAAAAAGATCCCGAAAGAAAGATGCATTATCAACCACAAATATCAACGATAAGTACAGCGGCACCGCCGTCGTATTCGGAAGCAATTAACCAACAGCCTCCTTCGAAAAATAATTTTCCTCTTCCTCCATTCGGTACACACACTTATGAAGCACACATACAACCAGAAATAGGACAGTATCCAACGACAAGTAATTATCAGGGATACAATGCATCTCAACCGCCTTACAATCCTACGTATATGTCAATGGAAACGAATCCACCACAAACGTATATTGTGACCAATGCAGTTGTACATCGTAAAAATAGAAATGGTAATTAAGTTTTCGTATTTCAATATTCTACAAGATGCTTTCATTTAAACATCCAAATCTAAACTGTTTCTCCAGTCCAAATCTGAACAAATTATTTCTATTAAAACACTTTAATGTTGTTTTTATTTGTTTTTTTTTGTGCTATTTGATTTTTTGCTCGCACTTAAAATATCTTCTTCATTATATGGTTTTATTTAAAAAAAAATTCTTTAAGGACACAGTTTATTGTATGTTACATTTGTTTTTTTTCCTGTAGTATAAATTAATCCAAATAATTATACGCGCGCGTAATTATAATGAATAAATTATTTGTACTTTGTATAAAAGTAAATAATACAATTTTATTTTTTACCAGTGACTTGTTCTTCTTGCTTGAAGATACTTATATTTTCAATAATAATAGTAAGCATCACGAGTTACTTGTTAAAAGTGATTATCGCAAGTATATCGAATTGAATGCATTTACTCCAAGGACCACACAATTGGAATTGAAGCGACAATGGACAATCAAATAAATTCAGTATTAAACAATGCACTCTTTTATGAGTAAGTAGCCTCATAAAGTTGCATTTAATAATCATTTTAATTGCTTATTCGCAGTTTTAGATAATCATTATGTCTCCTTTTTTTTCTATACGATAAAAATGTTGTCGATAATAATTATGTATGTATGATATATAGTTTTTAATTACTTTAATAATATTGCGGACGAAATATTGTCAAAAGTATGATTAAGATAATATATGCGTGTAAATATTATATTTTTAAATAATTAACAAAAATTATTGTATTAGGAGTCATTTTAATTTGATTTTATTCTAACAAGTGCAATTTTATTCGTAGTATAATATGTAAATATATATTTGTGTATATTCTTACGAACAATATATTTATCCAATACTAAAAAAGAAATAAATACTCGACTCACACACACAAATTCTATGTTAAACACTTTAACATAAGCAATGATAATAAATTTGCTTTGTTTAAAAAAGAATATTCATAAAACTGCCTATAAAAGTTTATGTCAAGATTGAAAAATACTCGAATTAAATTTAGTTATTGAAAAATGACCAATACAATCGGTAAACTGAAATCGTATAACTATACTTAATAGCGATAATATTTTGCAGCATGGTAGAACGTCGCGTACACGCATGAAAAGAAGTGAACGAGAAGAAAAGATATATGGATATATTGCTAGCTTTTATTATTGAAGCAATAAAACCCTTCTAACCGAGTAATAATTTCAAAGTTGAAAACCGTTCAGCTTCAGAAGGCACTTTTGATATAATATCTGTGTATGCGTGTGAGTGAACCTTCATTCGAAACATCTAACTCGACGACGACGACTACGACGCGATGCTTTGTACCAATAAGCTTTCGAATACTGAAATCCTCTTGGAATATAATCGGTCTTACATTTTCACTAACGTATTTTATTTTACACACGGTGACACGTGTTTCTGAGTAATGTTCACTTCCTTTTTATGTCTTGCTCCTTAACGTTCTTTTTACGTTGGTAAATCGATACGATTAAAACGAACAGTATAGTTTCTTCCAAAGATACAAGCATCGATCAAAAGAAATATCCTGAAATTTTATCTATTCTTAAAATTTAACGAATTCCAACATATCATATTAACATACGAGATGGAAATACTTTCGAATAAAATTGTACAATAAATATAAACTAATAACGAGATAATAAAAAAAAAAAACAAAAAGAAAATGAGAAAGAAAATAATATTATTCCATATTTGTGTTTGCTCGAAATTTTGCTGCGATTATATAATATTTTGTATTTATTTAAATAATGGAATATAAGTTGATTGAATAACATAATCAGTCAATCGTGTTGGTCGTATCGTAGGAAATACGCAAGAACATCGTTAGCTCACCGATGACACTGCCAAATCCATGAAACAGCCAACGAATTTACCAACGGATATCCGATCGGACATTGACGCTAACGAGATTTTCTCTTGTCGACTTGTAGGTGAGTGTATACGCCTTGAAAAATATATACCGATAGCGTTGCATTTTCACATTTTCACGAGGAAATCCGGTGACGAGGGAAATCAAATCTTTCGTTCAAACGAAAGAGGGGCCTTTCTCAGGCCTTCTCTCTTTTTTTTCCTTAACTACAGGTAGTAGATGGTACCTTACAGAATAAAATTATTCTATGTTTCAAACTATTATTCGTGATTCATTTTATAAAACTTATATTAATATAGTTGTGTAATATATAAAATAAGAAATGGACCAAAAGTTCTTAAATGTTATTAAAAATCAATTACTCTTTTTCAAAACTTTTTAAGATTATAATCGCGCACTTGTGATTTTACAATCGAGTTAAATACTTTTACGATCCAAAAGAAGAAATAATTCTAAAAAGTTTCTCGAGAGAATAATTAATTTTTTAGAATCATGTAGGAACTTTTGACCAACCCTTTATTATAACTTAAGCTTGACAAAAATGAATCTTTTATGATACTAGCTAATCATTCATAATCTTTTGACGAGGTATTGAAATAAGAATTAAAAAATGCTGATGTATGAGATTGTGATTTGAGAGTTACATATTTTATAGAGAATTAAATTCAGATGTTCCTAGAATGAAATGCTTCATTTTATCACGTACAGTTACTTCAAAAAATATTCGAATACCTAATCTTAGAAATGTGAAAAACAATTCAGATATGCTTACTAAAATGAATAAATGATCCATTGGTAAAACCAATAGCCAGGAAAATTTTTTCGTAAACAACGAAAATATGAAATGAAAAATTTAGTTTAAACTGCAGCGACTGAATATTTTTGGAAGTAACTGTATATTCCAAGTACGTGAAGATAAAAGAAAAACCATCTTCATCGGTTCTTGCACCTACGTACATAGATATCAGGATTTCGAAAGATAACGCGACAGACACTATGAGCTTAACGTTTTTGTCCAACCTTTTTCCGATAATTAATGTTCGTTCACGTTCTAGGACCAAACGAAAAGAAGGAAAAGGTTTCGGAGACATGAGAATAGTAGAAGAGAAGGTGGATCAGATTAATGGTCGTTTTACTCGCTCACCATTACAGAAAAGAATGCTTTCCGATATCGTTTGTTATCCGAACCGAACGAGAAACGTACATGAAACTTATCCGAACAGAAATCAAAGGGCATCGCGTGTCGTTTTGCCCTTCAAAGAAACCTATAGAAAGTCGAATTGGATTTTCGTAAAACGATCGCTTTTGCACTGCGCGATAGATATGTTATCGTTCTTCATGCATTCAGATAAAATATGGACATATCTACTGAATTATTATATTTATTTATTGAATTTTTTCGAAAGATTTTCAGTTCATGGCATAAAATCGAAATACAGCTAAGGTGTGATATCTCGTTTTATTGGTATATGAATTAATGAGTACCGAATATGGATGCACATAGGAATAGAAAATTGTTTGCATTTAAAAATAACAAATACTCCTGTTAATAATTATTTTCAAACATGTTGAATAGTTTTTAAGGCTGTTCTATATAAATGAAACCGATATAAATTGAAGCTTTAATTATTATAGGAAATTTAGTTCATGGAGTTAAATGCTAGGAAATTTTGCTTTTCTAAAGGGGTCAGAAAATCGACACGTAACTTCCTCGATAAAGGCTTTCGATTTGGCGTAAAGCTACGTAAACCCCGAAACTTATATACCCTTGTAACTTCATCATAATAGTCCGGTACACACGTTCACGAAACTCTACAAGAGAGAGGAAAGTGGTAGAGTTTCTGAGCAAGCTAAAAGGGCTTGGATGGATGCGAGAGGTTGGTTGGATGTGGTTTTGAAGGGAGAAGCTGAAGGGATGATCGAAAGGAGGAGGTTCGAAACGTGCTCTCTTGTCCATTCCTGCGATCGTTTCTCAGCCATTCCTCGATTTCACAGCCCTCTTTCATTCCTTATCTCTGTATCTCTATATTTTCCTTTTTATCTCTTTCTCAAGCAGTCTTTCTATCTCCTAGAAGAAAGGATCAATATAAATGTTTTTCACGTTTGTACAATTCATATAATATCTTTCATCGTAGTCGTAGATTTTAATAAAGATTAGAAAAATTCTGAAAACTTGAAATAGTAAATGTAAAATTATAGACGCGTACCATCTTTCGTTATTATTTAAACTAAACAAAATATTCATAAATATAATGCACATGCACATGCAACTGCAACTGCACATGCAACTATAACTGCACATGC
>NW_014569599.1:40551-55914 GCF_001313835.1 Polistes canadensis
TGCACATGCACATGCAACTGCCACTGCACATGCAACTGCAACTGCAACTGCAACTGCAACTGCACAAAATTAATTTATTATTTTTACTCTCGACTTAATAATAATAGTTCCTGTTAAAATGAATTACTGTTTTTCTTTTATACAAGGTTAACTATTTTCGACAATAAATAAGAAACCGGCGTGCCATAAACATCAATATTCGACTTAAAAACGCCGCGCTTATACGCCGATATATATATAGATATACATAACGCTCGACACTCGATGTAGTGTAGTTAGGTAGGAAGTCGAAATGTATCTCTTCTTGGGTGTTTGGGAAAAGAAAACTAAAGAAATAGTAGAAGTTTGTTTAGGATGTTTGTGGGAACTAGAAAAGGGCCTGTAGGAAACTAGAAGGTTGAGATAAGGGGGGTCCTATTTCAGGCTAGGGACAACTAAGTTTTACAATCTTACAATAATGGGTACTACACATTAAATAATATGATAATAATAACAACAACAATAATAATAATAATAATTTGTTAATGACAACAGTAGTAGAAATAGTTAAAAAGGAGTTAAAAAGGTAACAGTTAAGAAGGAACCAACATAATGAATAAGAAACAGACGAGTAGAAAGTTGTTGCAATGCAACAATAGTTTCTTGTTGCAAAGACGATGAGAAAAAGCTTGAAAGGGAAAACAAGTCGAATTGTAGTTTCGTTCGTAAAGCTCATGGTAGAAACTGAACGATAAGACGTTGAGACAGTTTAAAATCGAGGACGCGAAACGAAATAAGAAAGATTTTTACGACGCTATTTCTACGATGGGAAAATCGTTCGAGGACGACGTTGAAGAGTAGTGCGACGGACGTCAGAGAAAACGAACTCGACGTTCCACGATGCTTTTCCAACCGAAATATCGAGACGCCTTCACCACAAACTACCTGCTACCTACTTTCATAGATGTGCTTCAGTTTCGATCTACATCGCATTCTATTTCACTTCGTTTCCAAAAGAGTCTAACTTTTTTCCCGAGTACACTTTCAAGATTCTACGGATTTCCTTTTATTTTGATGTTCATTTTCTGTGCGAAGAAATCGACCTGGGTCTACGGGAGAAGAGACATTTTATTTACAAAAATTAAAATCATGCAAAAACTTTTCTCTTTCTTTTACGTAATATTGCTTTTTAATCTTTCTATTTTTGGACAAAAATCCATTAAGCTTACATACAAATCTATCCTTTTCTTCTATCTTCCTTTTTTTTTTTTTATTTCTTTCATTTTTCTTCACAAAATCAAAGAAGCTTACGTAAGAGTAGATATCTGCCTGCACAGCGATTTACTTCTCGGAGAAAAGAATTCTCCAACTTTGGCTTCAACACTTTACGTGCATATACACAGTGCATCTATGAGTAAGCACATTTAGTGTGGTACAAGCTGTGCTTTTATGTAACAACAGATGAGATCAACTTGAGATAGAAAAGTTTGACGAAGTCGTAAACTCTTTAGACGTCTTTTAACTTATCTTATCGAAATCATAAAATATAATACTTTATAAAAAATTGGATCGAATGATCTAAATTAAAATTTCTAAAAACTCAAAAGATCAAAATTTCTTTCTTCAAATTTCTGCGTCTTGATATTAAATTCATTGCATCCAAATTAAACATTTTATCTTCGTCAAAAAATTCGACAGTAGTCTCAAAAAAGATGGACCAAAGTTATCGAAAATAACATATGTATGGTTAATTTATAAGTAAATATTAAATTTGTTGAAAAAAAGCATCGGATTAAATGCTAAACCTAATAAAAAATCAACATTAGTAGAACACTCATTCGTCAATTTGGTTTCAACGGATATTCATCTTGTTGGTAAATGTTGCAACAAATCGCATTATTATTCAATATAGTCATGCTTCTCTCTCGGTAAGAGTATTAACGTAAGGAGCTTATTCTATCGCTTATAAACTCTTCGACTATGTACACCATGATCAATTCGAGAAACACTTGCTAACGATTTCGAACGTTCGATAAACGTTTAGCTTGAGATGAAGAAGACTTCTGTTAAATGATTGCACGAGATTCTACAGAACAAGAAGAAAAATATATATATGCACGCATTAAATTTAAAAATAATAAAAACAAGACGAATTAAATAATATGAGATAATAATTTTGAAGAATTTTTCGTAGAAAGAATTCAACACCACTAACGCTGACTTCTGTTTAACGAAGAAAGGAGAGGAGAGAAAGTAAAATAAAGAGAGGTGAGGGGAGGAGTTCTTCATTATAGAACATGAAAGGCTACCGTTTTAAGAGCAAACGAACAGGAATAATTAACAATGAGACGAGAAGATCTCGTCTAAAGGAAATATTCTACTGCTCTTAGTATTTCTTTTTCTTTTCTTATTTTCTACGGAAAAGAAGTTCACAAATTAGAATGTTCTAATATTTGGAAACTTTATAGTTAATTGATTAGCTAAAATAAATAAATAAGGAGTAAGTAGGAGGCTGAATACTTGAGATTCTTATATAGTATAACATAAAAAAAATATATTAAAAATATTTATCATGTACTTTATCACTACGAAACTATCCACCCCGTTTTTGAAAGCATATGAGTCCCTATTTCTCTCTCTCTCTCTTGTACTTTCAACGAAGAACGAGATGATACAGATGCCATCTAAACTCAACCTCTCGTTCCAAATATGGATTTCCGATGCACCAAGATATTTTCAATATCGTTGTCGTGTCGATACTCTCCTTTCCAATGAACTTGTCCATCCTACGCTTATTCCTACTCTTAAAATCCACCCCATTTCTCACTAGTGTTTTAAAGCTAAAACGGTACATTCGATTTTTAAATGCACGCGTCCATCTATCCAAGTATTATTTATTCAAATTGTTTTTTTTTTCATCTAAATAGTTCATCAATCCGTTGAAGTATATTTAAAAATCGTTGTTTTCACTTGGAGATAAATCGTTTAAAATTATATGAGAAAATTATCGATAAAACAATTAAATAACATAGGAGAGATTCTTATAAAAATCATGTTCTACCAATGAAAGAGAAAAAATGATATAAATTCTTGTCGAACGACAACGTGGAACCAACGCAATCAGAAGCTCCTTTCGCGAGATCGAATTTAGGGTTTGAACTCGAAGGTAGATAGAATTAACGTTCCCCAATATATAAGCGTGAATGAGTGTGCGTTGAAAGGAACGTTCAGCAAAGTGAACTAAGCTAAAGAAATAAAATAGAGAAAGAAGAAGAAGAAGAAGAAGAAGAAGAAGAAGAAGAAGAGGAAGATTGTGAAGAAAGGTGAAAAAGAAGAGAAGAGAAAACTGGAAAGTAACGTGGAGAGAAAGAAGGAAAGAAAAAAAGATATACTAGGTCTTGTAGTATCTTTCTGTCTCTGTCTTCCTTTCTCTCAAACACTTTTCAAGTGCTTTACGACGTCTCTTGGATAAGTACGTGCCTTGCCGTCCCATCTTCCTTGAGTTGTTGAAAAAAAGGATATATCGTAAATAGAGGAAAAGAACTTACAGGGTAGGTTAGGTTAAAGAAGAAGAGGTTTGGTGTCCTCGACCGGTTCCTAGGTTCAATCAACCGTACGCCGAGCAACAAACCACCGCCGTTAATTGGATCCATGCCCGTGCTCCCGACTTTACGAGGGCCAATCGTGCCGAATTATCCGACCTGCATTTCCGGATCTCCTGTAGCAGCAGCATCAACGCCATCGGAGTAGATACCAACCCCTGTATCTCCCCTAACTTCCTTGTCCTCTTCTCTCTCTCTCTCTCTCTCGCTTTCTCCATCTATCTTCTTCTGTGCTCTCCTCTCCTCTCCTCTCGAACGAACACTCAAAAGTTAAAGTGCCAATCGGAGCCAACTTCTCCAGGAGGCTCGAGAGCTTAATGCGTCTTTAAGTCGATGCACAGACTGGATCAGTCCGATACTCGAGTACTTTACTTGGAATACTTTAAATTCAAGAAAGATCAAGTAGATGCTATTGTGCTCCTATCGAGATATCTGATCGTTACGATGATCGAATCGATATAAAGTATCTTTCCTGTTTTTTTTTTTTTCTCTGATTAATACTAATCTTATCTACACTAAATATTAATTTATTTAACGAGTTCATTCAACCCCCACAAAGATTGATACTTCATATAGAATTTAATTGCAGATATTAAGCTTAAGCTCCGTCATTCGATTTATGGTTCTCATTTTCAGGAAAGCTGAAGATATTCCATCTTTACGAGCAAACATATGGCGTACTATCATAAGAAGCAATTCTCTAGGTATGATATAAACGTCGAATGTAAAACATACTGAAATGGTGCGAACCGCGTACATGGTTACTATGCAATAACATTAGTTCAGGGAACACTTATTTTCGTAATAATGAAAGAGATGTGTCTATAACGATGTATAGTAACTTTCTAGTAGGGACCAAAGTTATTCCTAACATTTTATAAAATAAATATTTTGTATCTAAATTGACTCTAGCAATAACCAGTTTATAATTTATTTTTATCATCGATATATAAGATATTTAAAGTGCCCAATTTAATTGAAATACTTTGCACAAGGTATTCAAACGATTTGATTAAAAAGTATACCTAAAAGTGGACGTACTCAACGATGTAAAAAAAAACTGGAATGAAAGTAAGTAATTAACAGAAGTTTGAAAGGACAGTACGTAGCTACGTGCTAGACGTAGCAAATAATAGTAGAACGAGTAATGCAAAAAGAGAGAGAGAGAGAGAGAGAGAGAGAGAGAGAGAGAAAGATAGAGTAGGTGAACGAAACGGGAAATCGAGCAGGAGTCCAAATTTCCGGAATACGTTGAACGCCTTGCGAATACGGCGTTGTGAAAGTTGTGGATGTAGAAAGGTAGAAGGGACGACAGTAGGTTTCGTTTTATTTCTTCCGCGAAACACTTCCCCTCTTCCTATTTCATCCTCTCTAAAAACGGTCCTACCGTGCGAAGTATCCCTTTTGCAACGACCCTCCATTTCCGAAAAGCTATAGAGAGACCTCTTCACCTTGACGAGGTGGTAGGAGGGTTAGAAAGAAAAACGGGACACCGCTCGGAACGTCGTCGCTACCCTTTATTTGCCACTTAGCCTAACCCCTTTTACCGAGGTAGAAAACGTTCGCCGGTGAAACACTAGACGGCGCCTAAAGCTTCAACCCAGCCGGCACCTTTTGCTGCTCCTTTATATATGTATTCAGAAGGTGTATATATACTTGTACATATATGCGTGTATCGTGTTCTCCTTCTTGCTTTATCCTCTCAGTCTCTCAGTCACTCAGTCACTCGCACCCCCTCTCACCCTCTCGCTCACCGTCTCTTAACATCACCCACTACCTTAGGGGTAGTTACTACCACGGTTATGTGCTGACACGCTGCAGTTCTCAACAGATTGCATCCATCCTAGAAGCATACGTGCTTACTCGAGGAATCTTGCTTCATCTTGTGTCAGCCGTACGTTTCGTAATTCAAGTAGCGTAACCGACGATATATGAAACCGGTTGTGCATCTATGTCTACGAGAAAGCAAAACGAATCCAACTTCCTCTGCGTCTACTTTTATATCGTATCTTGGTATCTATCTACGATTTTCTTTAGATTTTATACGAGTACGCAATATGGTTTTTAATCATATTTCATTCGATTAAATCATCTTTTTAATGCATCGATATATTACCTATATATATATATATAAATATTCACACTAATTTTTAAAAAGTTACTCGGAATGAAGATTTTTTTCAAATGAAGCTTGCATTAAGAAATTTTCGAAAGTCAAAATTGAATTGTTGAAAATATGCTACCTAATCTATTAGGTCTATAAATTTGCTTCCGCCGTTTTCCTGTAGAGTGTTTTAGCAGTTAGTTAGTGGTCGAAATAAATAGATCATAGACCTGATACAATAAGCTTGGGCATCTGCCAATATAATCCCATTGAAACATTATTCGATTTATGTTTCAACTAAAAGTTGTTCTCGATTGAAAATGTCAGTTTACGAGCAAAATTCTTACATAAGATCAAAATTAATTAATATTCAAAATAGAATAATAGATATATAATATTTTAAAAGTAGGATAATTTATATGTAAAATTCTAAATAATATATTACAAATTCGTAAGCAACATTATCAATGATGTATATATGTATAATGCAGCTATAATTTGAAAAAGAGACCTGCAAAAAAAAATATTATTCTAGGACTGTAAAGATGCACTGAATGAATCGAATGCAATCTCTGTTATAGATCACAACTTAAATTTAAACAATTTTCGACTACTCCCTGGTATCTATAAATACATAAAAGTTATTAAAACACATTATAAAGTAATTAGTTTCTATATATTAAGTGGATAGACAAAATCAAGAAAAGAAGTAAAGGAATATGATAACAATTAGGAAGTTAAAAGAAACTAATTACCTTTATAATGTTTATTGTAAGCGGTCTTTGGCTAGATTTTACTTGCAATGGAATGTATAACATATAAAATATGTTAAACATTATACTGAAAGTAAAACACCATTGCCCGAGTCTAACCACGAGGAGGTAACCGCTTCCGAAGACCCACGAGGGATGTGCATCCTGAAGATGTCATCATCCAAATTAAATATAAAGGAAGTAAGATAGTCCAACAGACACGATTTTTAGAAACATCACTCTAAGTCCAAAAAAAAAAACAAATTTAAAAAAACAACACATAAAATAAAAATATATTAAAATTATTTTCTATTGAAAGTATGTTAATAAGTATGTACTGCTTATAAGTAGTACATATATGTTTTAAGCAATCTGAAATATAAAGAGAGTGTATTAGATTATTAAAATAATTGTTAAATAATTGATAGAAATGTCTATAATTGTTAAAAAACTCGGAATATATGATCTATGAACTGTCCTCTTCGAAGTCTCCTGTTAGACTGAGTCATTATCCTCTAGATAATTACTTTTATTGAATGTTGTTTATAAGACTTTCCGAACGTTGCGCTTGTCTGTAAAGAGAATTTTATTTGTAATAAAGAGAATTTAAGATTGAAACGCTATTATTTTAGCATTTTTTCATTTTTATGTACTTATTATAGTAGACCTAAAGAATTTTTAAAGCAAATTTAAAAAATTTCATTTTAAAATTGTATTATATGTACTCAAACAAATATCCTCCAGTTTTATACGTTTACTTACATAAATATTGAGCTGTTCCATATAAAATAAACTTACCCCAAATATGAGAGATTGATAACTGCATATATAAAATCGATGTTTATAAAAGAAGGTAACTGTGTCTGCGTTAGTAACTACAGTGACGATGCCACAAGTGACGAAAAGCAAACAAATCCACGTGTCTATCTGGATAACGCCATTTTCCGAGAAGGACGAGCCATTTTAACGGTAGGAGAGCACGGTCAATGTTAGCACACGTCAGGACTTTTCTCCTCCGGGCCAGCAACGTGCACCATTTTCCTAACGCTAGCTGGAGTATGCTTCGAAACAGCTGCGAGCTCTTCATCGATCTTCATTCCATCCCTCTCTCTCTCTTTCTCTCTCTCTTCCTTGCTCTCTCAAAGCAAATATCGGAAAGTTCGCGTTAAACTATAGCTCGAACCATTTATTTCGAACATCTCAAATAATTCCGTCATTACGTGTCTACCGAAAGAATTTATACGATTCGACTGATTTATACATGTACTACGTGATTTCGATAAATCTTTTCGTGTTAAATAAACTTTGAACCATTACGAAAAATTTCTCGTTTATTATTACATCAGAGTGTATGCACACATGTATTAATGTATATATGCGTGTATATGTTAAAATTTAAAACCGAGCTTTGATGTGTGATGAAAATTACCTTGGCAGTACATAAATGAATCACAGTGTACATTAACGTTAACGGATGAAACCTATCTACGACCATCAAGCAACCAAAAAATCCGAGTTATGTAGGAGCGCAAACTATATGTATCGTAATTTGCGGAAGTCCAGGGAGTAAATCTCATTACGATTTTCGTTCTCGACTCACGTCATGCGATTTCCTGTCTGTTACGTTTATTCCACACTGCGCGAATAGGGAGAAAAGCTTATTGCACCAACATGTTCACTGTTTATCGTCGTTATTTTATTATTTTTTTTCGATATCCCTTCCCTTACACCTCCCCTTCCTCAGCCCTGTTTCTCGTTTGGGATCGCTATCCCTCGTCTGGCTAGAAATCCGATTTGTAATGGAAATGCAATGTTCAATGCCGAGCTGTTGATAGCTAATCCATCGCGGGACGTACGCGCCGGATCTTCCATTGGCCGAACAATTAAATCAAAAAGAACAATTAAATAATAGGTATTTTTAACGAAAGCCGAGCTAAATATTCTCCTTTCGGCTTCAATTTTATAACATGTAATAACAAATAATTTAACATTAAATTATGACAAAAATATTGTCTATCGTATAATTTAACATTTATATTAACATTTTGCAGCTTGCAGAACTATCTTCTCGTCTTGGAAATTCACTTTAGCGACTCGGAGTAATTTCAATAAATCGAAAGTAACGCTTTGAAGTCTGGAATAATAATATCACAGGAAAAGATATCTTTTCGCATCAATTCTTTACATCGATTCCTTCGAAAGCGAGACGCTAATGAAAACCTAAGATGTACCTATTCGTACTCTAAAGAGAATCAAAAGAGAACCTTTGAAAGATACACTTTTAAGATACGCTTGATTGCTTCTCTTTCTTGCAGTTACTGCTACGATAGTCTAAGCATCGAAGCAAGTAGTGAATTTTTCAAAAATGCTGTGCTCATCGAATTAGAACATATATCTTAGAGTAAGAGATTTTCATCGATAAACTAACCGAACATAGTAACCGTACCGATGATTCCTCAAATATTTCAAATAGAGAAACTACGGAGAGAAATAAATGATTGCCAACTAGAAAAAAGATGATTTTATAAACACACAATGAACTTCTACCGATTCAGGGTCTTCTCTCCCCATCCCTTGAAATACAAAAATACCATTATTATCCGGTCCACGTTCAAATGCATCTAAAATTCCAGTCATGAAGTGCATTGCCAGCCCGTGCAATTTTTCTACCCAGAAAGCTAACTTTATCATTAGGAACTCGGCCGAAAATGTGAAACCTCGGGAATCGGACGTTCGAGCAGAAAACTTGGTAAGTCGAGGTGTGTTCTATGATGTAACAAGAATAGCAAGAAAGGAGGAATGAGAGAGAGGGAAGGTAAGCATTAGAACTGGTGTAAGAGAGAACGGAAGGGTGACAAATCAATGGCGGATGGTAGGGTAGGTAACGGCATATGAGCGCTAGGCTCCTATCTTATCAACGCATTATTCAACGGCGGAGGCTGCTCGGGACTCTAACTGCCTGCATTTGCATAAATCCATAGATCTCCCGCGCCTGCTCGGCTGCCTGGCCGTGTCTATCCATCTCTGGATGCATGCATACAGCAAATTACAGTGCCCGCAAGCGGAATTGTGTGTGGTGGTCCTGGATCTCCCTCTTCCCTCCTACCAAAACCTCCTTCCTACCTATCTTCCTTGCGCCTCCTTCCTCTCTCCCTCTCTCTCTCTCTCTCTCTCTCTCTCTCTCTCTCTCTCTCTCTCTCTCTGTCTCTCTCTCCAAAGCCTTCTACGAGATTTCACGAAAGGACCTGAGAGCTTCAAGGAGGTGCATGCCTCGAGGAGACCAAGAGGCGACATCCACTCCGGCTACGGCTTTGTATTGGATCGTTAACGACCTCGCATCCCTCTATCTACTCTCCCCATACAATCCTCCTGCTATACTCTCAACCCCCTATCGTCTTTACTCTAACCCTCTTTACTCTCGAAACGATCTAATTTTCTTTCTTAATTTCACTTTACTTTTTGGCCCCCTTTTTTCTCCCTCTATAATCCCTATGATGAAACAAAACAATTTCCGAAAAATTCCTACGCGTTCACAACAGGTGATTCCATTTAAACCAGAAAAGAAGGATCTAAAGAAGAATATTTTTTCGTTGACAGAATTCTCATAATCCTAAGCTGGAAGAATTTTTGTACAAATATCGACCACTAGAAAATCCAACTCCTAGACGGGAAAATGTTTCAAATTTTTACAGGCACACGCATATATACATTTTTCAAAAGTGTTACGTTATTCTTGCTCAGTACTATGCCACGTGAACTACACGGATCTATATGTTCTCTTTTGGAGAAAGAAGAGAACGACCGGTGATATGTATTTTAACCGACATAGAGAAGGGGGTTCGTTTTACACTCGAATAATCAGAGCGATTTTCAGAGCGTCTGGAGCCGATTTCCGACTTCCCGCTACGCCATGGTGCAACGGACGCGTAATAAATTCCAGGTTTACCTATTCTGCCTGCGACAGGAATTATTCGGTGAGCCTGTAGATGTACGATCGATTTGGCTAGGGGATGAAATACGGGAGATGCACGAATTCGTTGCTGGTTTAGTACCCCCCACCCCCGTCCTCCCTTCGACCTCCCATTCCCTCGATTCCCCCGATTCCTCCTATTCACCTCCCCCAACCCCCACGTTCCTCCTGTTCTTCCACCCACCCCCTCTCCTATTTTACCGGTACTCCCCTCGAAGCCCTAAAACGGTTCTGCGTCGATTCACTTGTCCATTCCGGTAAATCTTTGGCGATTTTCGCTCGCCAAGTAGATTTTTCTCTTTTTTTTTGTTTTTTTTTTCCCGAACGAATCGCTCAAACCAGTGTAGTTGTATGTTGTATGTTTTATTCTTCATCGATAGTTATCTGTACAACGTGGACGTGTTTGTTTTCAGTTTACTGTAGAAAGCGTAGAACTGGGGTTTATATAATATAGATATTATGTAACAGAGAGGAAGTAAAAAAATTGTTAGTAGTGTTTGTATGACATGGTAAAAATGTATTATGTCTACTTGACCACTTTCAATATCCCTGCATTTGTACACAATAAGATTATACCAATTCAGAATCTCCTAATGATTGTTGACTAAGGTTTCAAATTGTAGAACAAAAAATTAAACTTTTTTCATAAATAAATAAGTTTGGGAAAGTGATTGCTAAAAAATTTTCGTGCTAAAAAATCCCAGATATTGTATAAGAGTTTACTATACATAAAATGATAGTTCCCATTATCATTTACAATTCCGAGGTAGAAAAAGAATAAAAAGTATATACCCGGACATAGTTAATTCGTTGAAACGTGTAAATAATTTCTCAGAGTATCCCGAGAGCGAATAGACGACGCAATCAAGTTGAGGAAATAAGGAAGATCGCGAAACTCGATTTTATCTCTTTTGATCTTTTCTATGAAAGTAGAGCGTCGTAATTCTTTGGCATAGGTCCGGCAAATGAAAGGAAATGGTAATCGATTCAAAGAGACTCCCGTATCTTTTTCCAACTTAGCAAGAAAACTTCTTTACGACTTCGAACCGAACGAGTTTAAATGTTCGTGCAGTATATTGCATAAAAAATGATGAAATTCAAAATTCAAAGAAAAACAAATCATTTCTTGTGGTAGGAAATTTTTTTTTAAATCACGTATACATGTGTTTAATTTGAAAATAAGATCTTAAAGATTTTGTTAAATAATTTACTTAGAAACAGACCACAAGGATTCCTTATCCGTAAGTTCAGACACTAATAGTAAGTACACTTTGAATTGTATGACGTAAAGTATGATATTTAATATTACAAAAGCACTTTAAAGAGAGAATGTAACTATGAGATATTATATATTCATCCAAGAAAGTTAAAGAAAAAGAGAAAGAAGATTGTTATATTCGTAGTCAAATTACAAATACACAAAAGAACGTTCAATGGAATGGCTGCTTTTCTTTCCTAAGAACATCTTAATTACAAAGAAAACGAGTAAAGGAAAAAGAAATTGACGATGAACGAGAAACTAAAAGTAAGGAAGGTGAGAAGCAAAGAGTACGAATGGAAAGAAAGACGGATAAAGTAAAAGAAAATTGGGTGGTGGTTTTAAGAGAGAAAGGGTTTGCAGATCCAGAGTTTTACCTGAAGAAAAAGAAAGGAATAGAAAAATGGGAAAAGTGAAAAAGAGAAGGAAAGAAACACAGAAATAGATGAGAAAGAATGAGAGAAAAGAAAAAGATAAAGAAAAAGAGAAGTGGGAGGTGGTTTTGTTGAAAGGTTGTCTGAAGATCGAGAATGCTACCTGCAGAATGGCTTTTCTAGGGAATGAAAGAGAAATAGAAAAAAGTAAGAAGAGGGAGTGAGAAAAGGGGTTAAAAAAAAAGAAAGGTGGGAGGTGGTCTTGTGAAGAGGAGGTTTGAAGATCGAGAGTGTTACCTGTAGAAGGTCTTTCCAAGAAAAAGAGAAAGAGAAAGAGAGAACTGTTAGAGTTGAGAAGGGAAACGTTAAACTCTGTTAGAACGAGGCGAGACGGTCGTAGAGCTACAGGCAGGCACTGTGAGGTGAAGTGGGCCGAAGGTTGGTGGTTGTCGGAGGTGCGAGGGTAACGGGAGGTGTTAATTAACTACTCGTCGCGTTCCCGTCAGAGACATTCGAGCAAGGGCTCGACTTAACTTAGCCACTCCACAGTCGTTTCCACCCTCGTTGACGCTCCATGTTGATGATACGCCGCGGCCGAACCGATGAGGGCGTACAGTTTTTAATGCTAAGCACCCAAGAATCACGTACGACGCCCTCTTCAACGGCACTCTTACTCCTACCTACCCTCCATTCTCCCTTTTTATAATCTAAACGTCTTCTCTTATTCTATTTTCTTTCTATTTTCTTTTCTTTTCCTTCTCTTTCTCTCCTTTTATCTTTACGTCTTTATCTCTCCATAATAGATCTAAGGGATGTTACATTTTCTGATCAAAATCTCTTTTTATTGTTAATCATGTTTTTGAAATTAATCTAATAATAATTAATGTCGCTATTTTCGACGTTGTCCATTATAAGAGAAAGAATTTCCTATGAAAAATTAACACAGTAAATAATGATATTACTATCAGCGATATTGTCATTTCGTTGAATTTTTGGTATTAATAATGGAACATAAAATGTGGCATTTTTGAACACACGCAACATTATTTGGTACAATGTTTTAAATGCCATAAAAGAGATAGAATATTTGGAAGACTCTGTATATATGTGTATCGAAAGTAGAGATTGGTAAGTTGTACGGCTTTTCGAACGAACGAACGAACGGGTTTTGCCTTCCTTAATCCACGAACGACGCAGACACTCAATGGCTCCTTAACTCTATATCCAACCAGGTTATCGGTTTTCGATCTTGCAAGCAGCGAAGCGCAGGAGACGTTGCGCGATAATGTCGTAGCTAATATCGTAAACGATGATTTAAGTGCGCTGCATCCATCCACCATCGTCCATCAACCGATCCTCTCTGCACACCAAAATGTTTTTCTACGATATTTATTATCCCCCGTTAAAGTGCTTACTTTAGATCTTCTTTCTTATTTTATTTTAATTGCAATAAACATATTTACTCTTTATATTATAACGTTGAATCAATCGAAAATGTTTCTTAATAATTTTGTTAATTAATTACATTTTTTTCAACAAATTTCCATTTTAATCATAATACTTAAAGGAATAAAAATAAATATAATACCTTTTAAAATTATTAAATCAATTGATGAGAAATATATTATTATTTTTATTGAAGTAATATTATTTGAAGTTATTTTTATCATTTAAATATAAAAATTATAAAAAGACAATATGTTGAATCGAACAAAAACTTGCTAAATAAATTTCCTTATTTCTTTAACTGAATTTTTCTTTATATTTTAGTTGTGGAATGATTTATAGATAATAAACATCATAAATGTATATGTTTGAATCCGAAAGATAGTTAAGAATTTGATTCTTCTTTTATAGTTGTATTAACATTTATATATTCCTACATTATCAAAATACAGATACCACAAACGCAATATTTTAAATACAAATAGAATGTTTTCGATTTTATAATATATTGATTGTTTTTTTTATATCATGTTGAAGGAATGAAAAAAATATGTTCGTTGCGATTGCGTTAACACTTCCCATAAAACTTTTAGCACGAAACTATCACATAGTAAAAATATATTTAAATATAAATTAATTGTGTGGAAGATTTTGTTTCTTTTAAATATGCATAATATTATTGCACAACATAAAAAATGTAAATAAAATTTAGTAAACTTTCCTTCTTATAATTTTCATATCTCTTTTTCTTTCTTTTCCTCTCTTATGCATATTTAAGTATTTTATATTGACGAAATAGTCGAGTATTTTTCCTCTCAACGAGGACGTCAAAAGAAGAGCAAAAATCCAAGAACGGAGATTTCGTTTGCCCTCTCGACGACTCGTCTCGTTTCGTCTCGTCTCGTCTCGTCTCGTCTCGTATTTACGATAATACCTCTTGAACCAAGCGAAAACGTGCATTTTATGTAGCTAGTCACGAAAATATTCACGCGATGTTCAAAATTAAATAAGTTCGAAAATTAAACAGTTTTTTATGTTAAACGAAATTCTTTAAATATATGACTTACATTTAGGAACGATTATTTCATTTGATTATAAAATAAGAATCACTTATCTGCTTCTCAATAATTCATTTCAATACGAAATAATATTGTTTCGATATACGTATATTGATAATCAGAGGAATAACGAACTTCTACAAAACTTCCTTAAAAAATTATACATCCACACGTATACATTTATATTCATACGATTTTAATACATTTATATAGAGGAAGAAAGAAAGAAAGAAAGAAAGATAGACCAAGGTGAAGGTCTAAGACAAACGAGGTAACGAACATCAGCTACGTGTACACGTGATCTATCATCTAATACGCGTAGAAAAACATTTAGGCACTGCCTTATAAGGTAAATAGGTGGGGGAGAGGTGACTCACTACGTCATCACCTCACTTTGTTTCCGGACGGCGGCTCGACTAGTCCTAACCAGTTCCGCTCCGCGTAAGTAGTTATTACTGTCTAATTAATTAATATTTTAATATCARATCTTATAATCTAATCAAATCTCATTTGATTTAAAGATTGATGCAATCATAATCAATGGTGTGAATGCATTGAAATAAGGTAAGAAGATCTCTAATTAGAATTATACGATCTTATATTTATCGATGCTTTCCCATAGATTTCTATCATAATCTGTCATTCTTTTTATGGTTTCAGAAAGGCGTATGCAATCATCCCATTGTTTYCATCGTTTCAGAAAGACGATCACCATCGTTCCATGGAAACTATACTAATCAATGGTGGTCTATACAACTCTGCATACATACGTGCAAGTACATTTATTTATTTCTTTTCTTTCATTTTATAATGGATCTCC
>NW_014569599.1:60699-61666 GCF_001313835.1 Polistes canadensis
ATTTTTCAAAGTATATCTTTGATAATTCTTTGAACAATGATTCGTGGTCATATCAAAATCCCTTTGTCTACCCCTTTATCACGTTGTCACTTATGCTCGTAGTARTWTWARTTATAAGTTGTTCCTGAATGGAGATGATGGACCATTCCATCTCCCAACGCTGTCCCACACTCGCGTTCGTGAAAAATTAGTCTTTTAAATATTACAGTCAAGATTTTGCTATTTTTATTTAACTAATAGAGTCATTGCAGTTTTCCTATTACATTAAATTAAAAATAGAGTCTTTGCAGTTTTCCTATTAAATTAAATTAAAAGTCGAGTCATTGCAGTTTTCCTATTAAATTAAATTACAAGTCAAATCATTGCAGTTTTCCTATTAAATTAAATTAAAATTCGAGTCATTGCATTTTTGAAGTATATAAATTAGAGTCTTGTCTTTGACGTTTTTCATTATATTAGAGTCACGTTCGTTTAAAATGTGTGGACATCCATGGATTGCTGCAGCTTGCACAAAAGAGTGCACTTGGATACAACGATTCAAGAAGAGGATATTCCTGCATTCAAACATGCAGATAAGAAAAACACAATAAAGGTTTCATCATTTAGAATGATTCAAATTGAAATAATAATCACATTAATCAAAGTATATAATGAATTAATATCTTAAATATTTTAATATCATTTAAATTTATTTCAATTTTTTTCTATAGTATAAAATATAATAATTTATTAAATATATGTAATATAATATACTATATTTTTTATTGCATTCAAAAAGTTACAAGATTCCTTTTTCCACTTTGCTTCACATAGTCTCTTACTCTAATTGCACATTTTTTTTTCTTGAATATATGATTGTCGATTTTCACTTTAAATAGTAACAAATTAAAGAAAAAAAATTTGAATCATTCTGATTAATTGCACTGAAGAGTGCATATGAAAATCGCAGTAAGTACATGCCTGCACT
>NW_014569599.1:64280-65379 GCF_001313835.1 Polistes canadensis
GCAATATTTTTTTTTAACCACAGAAATTTATCTAATAATAATTAGAAAATTTCATTTCACTATACATATAATAATTGATTTATATTTACACAGTGCAAATTAATGAGAAGGTATTTTGAATCATTCTGATTAGAAACGTATAAGTCTTGCTAAATAAATGAAATAACAAACAAATGGCAGCCAGCACTCATAAGTGCATATTAATATGTCCGAAATATACATTTTCATTCCAAAATTATTTATGAATAAATACCAAATGAAAGAGTTATTAAACTCATAAAAGAGAGTGGAAGAAAGTATTTTTACTACACATAAATATTTAAAGACAGATTTTATAAGAGATGTATGGAKGAGTATTAATGAATAWTATATGAAGATGATTAATATATTTTTTATTTATTATATATATAAAAGTAGAAAGATTATTTTTTGGAATAAAAATGTATAGTTTTGGTACATAAATGAAACAATTTAAAAGGCTTGCCTGCACCTAAAAATTGCATATGAAAATCGCAGTAAGTACAAACACACCTGCTAAATGCAGAAGAACATAACTGCTAAATGCAGATAAACATAACTGCTAAATGCAGTCGAAATTACCTGCTAAATGCAGATGAACATATAGTAAGAATATACATTTCTCATTCAGAATGATCAAAAATGAATGAATGAATGCACTAATAAAGGTACTAATTAAATGAATATTTAAAATATTTGAATCTTCCCAATATATTTTTTTTTTAACCAAAGAAATTTATCTAATAATTATTAGAAAATTTCACTTTCATCTATATATAATAATTGATTTATATGTTTACATAGTGCAAATCAATGAAAAGCTAGTTTGAATCATTCTGATTAGAAACGTATAAGTCTTGCTAAGCGAATGAAAATACATAAAAGTACAGCCAGCACATGCGAGTGCATATAAATATGTCAAGGGTGTGCATTTTAATTCTAAAATTATTAACAAATAAATATCAATTTTGTATATAAGAAATATTTAAAGAAAGTATTTTTATTAAATATATATATACATAAATAAAAGTTTTTTAAGAAAGGAAGAGAGGTGATATAAAAATCATTGTAATATTTTTAC